>NW_021906959.1:0-548 GCF_006229205.1 Suricata suricatta | reverse complement strand
GTGTCTCTCCCGTTCATCTCTGAGTCCCCAGAGCCGAGGGGCATATCCTGTGCTATGTGCTCAGGAAACCTTGGCAGGAGAGGGGGAAGGGGGCAGGGGAGACGGAAGGGGGCAGGGGACAGGAGGGAGGGGGCAGGAGAGGGGGAAGGGGGCAGGGGACAGGTGGGAGGGGGCAGGGGACAGGAGGGAGGGGGCAGGAGAGGGGGAAGGGGGCAGGGGACAGGAGGGAGGGGCAGGAGAGGGGGAAGGGGGCAGGGGACAGGAGGGAGGGGGCAGCAGGGAGGGGACAGCAGACTGGTAAAGGTTCCAGCCGATGGCACTGACTCCTGCCTGGTTATGTGACACCACGTGTGACTGTGTGACACCAGCTTCTTTCAGGACCCTCCCCACCCCCCACGCCTATCCCTGCGCGTTCCTGTGGTATCAGCGGAAGCTGTGATCAGCGGCAGAGCCCCCGAGAGGCTGCCCCCCTAATCCTTTCCCGCCTGCCCAGGGCACCTCTGCTGACCCCCGGCACCCCAGGCTGCCTCACTCCCCACTGAACCAAA
>NW_021906958.1:0-548 GCF_006229205.1 Suricata suricatta | reverse complement strand
GTTTTTATTTTAAAATTGTCACAAGCTTTGAGAAAAGTTGGCAATACAGTATGGAGAATTTTATTTTCTCTAAATCATTTGAGTTTGTTGCTATTACCCCAGACACAGAAGGACACTCTTCTATGCAACCACCCTGTAGGGCTCAAAAATCACAAAATGAATGGCTACGTTGCTACCAGTGACCCCTCACACCCCTTTGCAGTTTTGCCATTTGTCCCAAGTCTCAGAAGGATGGCGCCCTTTTAAATAGCAAAAGTGTCCAGTAGAATCGTGTTTTGGGTTGGGTTGCGGTGTGTCTTTAGATTAGACTCCGTTAGTCTGGAGCACCTCCTTGGGCTTAGTTCTTAGGACCTTGACACACTTTTGAAGAGCTCAGAGCTGTTCCCCCCCCCCCCCCCCAAATGTCCTTCCATTTGGTTTTTCTCGATGTTTCCTGCAGATCAGATCTGTGTTCGGCGTCACTGGCAGACACACCTGAGGTGGTGGTGATGTGTCTTCATGTTGTCTTCTCTGGGAACTCTCCATTTTGACCCGTTTTATTTCTGATC
>NW_021906957.1:0-548 GCF_006229205.1 Suricata suricatta | reverse complement strand
TATTACAACCAATCCCTCAGAAATACAAGTAATCATCACAGAATACTATGAAAAATTATATGCCAACAAACTGGACAATCTAGAAGAAATGGACAAATTCCTAAAAGCAGATGCACTACCACAATTTGAACAGGAAGAGATAGAAAATCTGAACAGACCCATAACCAGTGAAGAAATCAAATCAGTTATCAAAAATCTCCCAACAAATAAGAGCCCAGGGCCAGATGGCTTCCCAGGGGGAATTCTACCAGACATTTAAAGCAGAGTTAATACCCATTCTTCTCAAGCTATTCCAAAGAATAGAAATAGAAGAAAAACTTCCGAACTCATTCTATGAAGCTAGCATCACTTTGATCCCCAAACCAGAGACCCAACAAAAAAAAGAGAACTACAGGCGAATATCCTCAAATGAATCCAGATGCAAAAATACTCAACAAGATACTAGCAAATAGAATTCACAGCATATAAATAGAATTATCCATCATGATCAAGTGGAATTCATTCCTGGGTTATAGGGCCGGTTCAATATTTGCAAATCCATCAATGTG
>NW_021906956.1:0-548 GCF_006229205.1 Suricata suricatta | reverse complement strand
AAAGAGAAGAGAGGAAAGGCGGGTCGCACTAAGCTCCCAGGGGACTCTACGGAGAGCACCAGCGTCAAGGACTTGAAGGACACACAGCTGCCGATGCCCACCACATCCTCCTCATTAGGTTCCCTGCTGTCCCGCTAGCAAAATGGCTCTTTCCAATGCCCACGACCTTCCGCGCTGCTGGCCTGAAGGTCTTGGCTCCAGCGGGAGTAGAGCTTCCAGCACGGACACACAACCATTCTGCTGGACTGGAGTGGAGGTGGCCACCCGGCCACGTTGAGCTCCTCGTGCCTCAGAGTGGATAGCCAAGCAAGGGGCTTCGTCCTGACAGCAGGGATGGATCCCGGTCCCCGCAGAGCAGTCGGGGGCTCCTTTTCATAGAAGGAAGGAAGCGCCTCTGGAGCCCAGGAGCTGGCTTACGGCTTCTCTCAGCACCAGCCTACCCCGCGTGTTCAGTCCAAGGAGAACTCCCACAAGGCAATTCAAGGAGAACCCTGAGAAGCCCAGGCCCTGCCACCAAAGTCCCAGCCCACAGCTACAGACACCGCCTG
>NW_021906955.1:0-1308 GCF_006229205.1 Suricata suricatta | reverse complement strand
GCTGGCAGCTCCAAGCCTCTCCCCCTCTGCCCTTCCCCTGTGCACACGCGCGCTCTCTCTCAAAATAAATACATACGTTAAAATTTTTAAAATTAAAAAAAAAAAAAAAGGTCAGTTCTCCTGGCTTGAGAATCAAAATTACTGACAGCTGGGTTCCGAAAAATTTGGGTAAAGAGAAAATTGAGATTTAAGAGGAGAAAAAGAATATATAGCAATACATGTGATATAGAATATGAAACCACAGAGAATTTTCATTTCATATTCTCTTAGACACTTATAAGACATTTTCTCTGTTTGGAATGCTCATGGCTCACACCCCCTACTCTTTAAAAATGTTATTCTCCCAATAAGGTATTCCTGAGCTGCTCTCTCTAAAGATGCAAAGTCCCTTCTCTGCTTCATTTCTCCTTAGCATTTTCACCATCTAATGTACTACATATGCAGAGTCTTCTCCACTAGAATTCAAGCTTCTTAGGGATGGGGGTGGGGCGGCAGGGATTTTGGTGCATTTTGCTCACTTCTCCATCTCCATTCCTAGAGCACTGTCTGGTGTGAATAGGTACTTAATACATATTTGTTGGTTTTATCAACAGAGCACCAGAAATCACTCATACAGTCTAAGTACAGACTGTTAAAACTAAACTTGTACCTATAAAACTCCTACACAAACAGAAAAAAATCAAACTGCTAGAGAAGAAAAAAAAAAGAAAACAACCAAAAGCAAAACTGAACTTGTAAAGGCTTATTTTAGGACTGCCATTTCCTACAGTATAATGAATTAGACACTTCACTGTAGAAATATTAAAATATTAGATAAAATATAATAACATTACTTAAAATACATTACATGGTGAGCAAGAAAGAATTATCAGAGGCCAAGTTCAAGCTGGAACCCAGAACAGAAAACAGAGCACACATCCTGATCTTCATACTCTGAGACTTTTGAGCAAACCAAGGAGACTCCTGAATTTGAGTTTTTTAAACGTCTTATGAAGAAGGCAAAGGAGGAAAACAACCTAGGGCTAACCCAAGATGGGAAATCTCACAGAAGATGTAATGCCGGAAGCTTGAATTCCCAAAGGGCTCAGTTAAAAGGTAATTTAGGAATAAGCCCCACCCCCAAGCTAAGGACAGGAAAGAAAATTGTATGCCGTAAGCCTGGGTGCAGGATAGAGAAAGAAATCTCCTGAGAATTTATAACTATAAGCTAGCTGTCCCACATAGGGACTTACAGCTAAAACTACTTGTGTGGTCTGAACCTTCCAGTCTGAGAACATAGCTGAAGTATTTCCAGGTTGGTAGTGGCCT
>NW_021906954.1:0-548 GCF_006229205.1 Suricata suricatta | reverse complement strand
AGCAATTTAATTTTAGAGATATATTTGAGGTACTTATCTCTGAATGGGGATATAAAGTCATCAGTCAAATTTATTAGTCTAGAATTCAAAGAAGAGATATATGCTGTAGACATAAATTTGAGAGTTTTTGGCATGTTAGCAGAATTTAGGTCATGAAACTGGGTGAGATCACCAGATATGTAAATGAAGTAGGAAGGAGAAAATGCCTTGGGTCAGAGCCCTGGGAAGTCCACATTTTAGAGGTCAGAGAGATTAGAGATAACCAACAAGGAAGACTAAGGAGATATCTGTAATGTAAAAGGAAACACTAATAGAGTATCATATTCTGAAAGCCCAGAATCAAGCAATGATCAACTGAGTCAAATGCTGCTAACAGACCAAAGTAAAATGGGCCAGTGGCATCCAAGGAGATGAAAGGCATTATAGATGAAAATAATGTTTAGCATATGGGCATGTAGGAAAAGGACATTCTGAAGTTGTATCATGCTTGTTCAATAAATATTTGTACAATGCATGTTTATAAATCAGTGAAAAATACTTTGTCGAAA
>NW_021906953.1:0-548 GCF_006229205.1 Suricata suricatta | reverse complement strand
TCTCTCTGCCCTTCTCCCACTCACACTTCGCCTCTCTCTCAAAAATAAATTTAAGATAAATTTTTTCTAATTAAAAAAAATAAAAATGGGTGATGTTGAGAAGGGTGAGAAGACTTCTGTTCAGCACTGTGCCCAGTGCCATGCCGTGGAAAAGGGAGGCAAACACAAGACTGGGCCAAATCTCCATGGCTTATTTGGGTGGAAGACAGGTCAAGCCCCTGGATTTTCTTACATGGATGCCAACCAGAACAAAGGCATCCCCTGGGGAAAGGAGACACTGATGGAGTATTTGGAGGGTCCCAAGAAGTACATCCCTGGAACAAAAATGATCTTCACTGGCATTAAGAACGCAGGGGAGGGGCGTCTGGGTGGTTCAGTCAGTTAAGCATCCAACTTCGGCTCAGGTCAGATCTCACGTTCGTGGGTTCGAGCCCCATGTCAGACTCTGTGCTGACAGCTAGCTCGGAGCCTGGAGCCTGCTTCAGATTCTGTGTCTCCTTCTCTTTCTGCCCCTCCCCTTTTCATGCTCTGTCTCTCTCTGTATCAAA
>NW_021906952.1:0-548 GCF_006229205.1 Suricata suricatta | reverse complement strand
CTCAAACCCACAAACCCTGAGATCATGACCTGGGCCGAAGTTGGACATTTAACCGACTGAGCCACCCAGGCGCCCCAGACTTCTTACGACATATAAGTAATAGAAAGATGCTAGTGTAGGTCAGAAATAAGATCAGCCTTTAGGTGAATCCGGAAGGAGCACATTTTAATATTTTATCCTATGACAAATACAAAATATCATTAATGTGTATTCCTTAAAATAGAAACTGTACTGAGTAAAAGAGCTAACTCTAAAGGTTACCTATTATATGATTACATTCATATATAATGTTTTCAAAAGGAAAAAATTATAGAAATGGAGAACCGACTAGTGGTTTCCAGAGTTAGGACCAGGGTGAGAGGGTATGGAAAGACAAGGACACGTGGGACTATAATGGAGTCACAAGGGGATGTTTGTGGTGATGGGACAGTTCTGTATCTTGATTATGGGACTGGTTATACAAATCTACATGTGATGGAATTACATAGAACTTTAGACACACGCAAGTATATGTAAAACTGGCAAAATCTGAATAATAAGATTTGTGG
>NW_021906951.1:0-548 GCF_006229205.1 Suricata suricatta | reverse complement strand
GGGGGTGTGGTGCGGGACGTGGATAGTGGGGAGGCTGTGGGGGGCCGGGGGTGTGGTGCGGGACGTGGATAGTGGGGAGGCTGTGGAGGGGCAGGGGCAGAGGTGGAGGAAAGTGCCGGGTGGCCAGCGGCAAGGCCCGTGGGAGGGGCCCTGACCAAATGCCAAGGACGATGCTGTCGTCTCTGTCTTTACTGTTTGGAACCCCACAACCTCTGTCGGGCGTCCCCGGAGCGGGCACCAGAGGGAATGCACAAACCCCGCCCAGAACATGCGCTTCCTGGAAGATACTGGAATTCGGATCTAACCTGGAAGGGGGCTTGTGGCGGGCACGAAGCAGGAGAAGGTTCCGGACAAGGAGGGGCAGCCCCCAGGAGCCAGCCTAGGGACCGGCGCCCCAGCCTCTCGGCGCCCCAGCCCCCGCCCAGCCCTCTCTGGAGAACAGGGCCTCCCCTGCCCACCGCCCCGTTTGAGGCCGCCTTCCCCTGGCGCCGGGAGGGTCCTCCGGGCCGGACACCGCGTGGGCAGGAGCAGAGGGGCAGCGGCTTGGC
>NW_021906950.1:0-548 GCF_006229205.1 Suricata suricatta | reverse complement strand
TTTTTTTCTAAAAGTTTAATGGTCTCACAGTTACATTTAAATTGATAACTGTTTTTAGTTATTTTTCTCAAAGCTGTGAAGAGGGTCAATGTCATTCTCATTTTTGTTTTTGCTGCAGTTGTTCAATGGCTACAGCACCATTTGTTCAGAACGCTGTCTTTTCTCCATTGGATTACTGTTGCCATCTTGTCCAACACTGGAAACTTATGTCCAAACAAACTCCTGCCTGGAATGCTTATACCGCTTTTGTTTATAATCACTCCAAACCAGAAGCAACCAAGATGTCCCCCAATAGGTGAATTGGTAACAATGGGGTATCATTCAGGAATAAAAAGAGGTAAGCTATCAAGTCACCAAAACACACAGGAACCTTAAACGCCTATTGGTGTGTGAAAGAAGCCAGTCTGGAAAGGTTATATACTGCATGGTTCCATTTATATAGTATTTTGCAAAGGGTAAAGCTAGAGATCATCTTTTGCCCTGGTTGCCAGGCGTTGGCCAGGAGTAAGAAACAGGGAATGTGCTAGGGCAGAATATCAAACTATGCT
>NW_021906949.1:0-548 GCF_006229205.1 Suricata suricatta | reverse complement strand
TTTGTGCTGACAGTGCATAGCCTGCTTGGGATTCTCTCTTTCTCTTTCTCTCTCTCTGTCTCTCACCCTCCCCCGCTAGCTCTCTCAAATAAACAAACTTTATTAAATGATGCATGTCAATAATTATTGACAGATATATCTAGGTTCACATTTTTCTAAAGATAAAATAGCTGAGACAATGTGTATATCCCAACACAGAGGTAGTTTTAATGTTTGTGCATTTGCGATTATTACATGTGACAAACATGGACATATTTATAGAAAAAAATATGGACAGGTATTTCCCAAAATATTACCTTTTGCTACCTCCAATCTGTCTGCCTTTTCCAACATGATTTTTTGTTGTTATATAGTTAATCAAATGTTTTAATATATGATTTGTTCATTTTATGACTATTCAAAAAAGTAGACAGGGAGGTCAATCATATTTCAACCTCCTTACATGATAAGAATTTGTAAAAAGAAACTGGACTAGGTTAAGGGTCAGTGTTGTCCTGCCAGTGTCTCACGTGGTTCTATTGCTTTTCTGTCTCTAAAGGCTGCCTTCC
>NW_021906948.1:0-548 GCF_006229205.1 Suricata suricatta | reverse complement strand
CAGTTTTTGTGATTAATAAAAAAAGAGGAAAGGATATGCTCAAGGTATGTTCAAGTGAACACAGGCAGAGGTAAGCAACGGAGCACTCTCAGAGGAGAGAGAAAGGAATGGGATCTAAGATCAGGTGCAATGAAGGTACGTGAGAGGAGGTGAGGGTGGGTCCAGACGGGGCCAGGGCCAGGGCCAGGGCCAGAGCCTGGGCAGTTTGGTGTGGGGGTAGCCATAGAAGATGTGGTGCTGGAGCCAGCCAGAGACCTGAGCAGCCCACAGTGTTTTTCCCACGCTGTAAAATCATGATTGAGATGCTTCTAATATGAAGCATGAGGGGACTTTGAGGTTTAGGCTGGAGTTCACTCCACAAACAAAGACTTTGGGTTCTAGCACCTACAAGGAATACAAAAAATCCTAGCATATATTTGCCCTACCTACATTCTGGATAAGCAGAGCTGGTTTGTTTTCAATCTAGAATTCAACGTGGGGCCCTGCTTCACCTTCCAATCCCATTCTGAAAAGGAGGAGAAATCACAGGAAGAGTTTTGCTGTAGGAC
>NW_021906947.1:0-548 GCF_006229205.1 Suricata suricatta | reverse complement strand
GAGTACTAAGAGAGATGAAAAGGACATTTCATAATCAAGAAGACAGAAAAATTATCAGTAGTTATGCATCCGAAAATGGAGGCTTAAAATATAACAAAAAATGAGAGGAAAAATGGAGAAACAGTCAATTGCACATCATGGAAAAGCATATTAGGGGGTGCCTGGGTGGCTCAGTCGGTTGAGCTCAGGCTTCAGCTCAGGTTATGATCTCATGGTTCGTGGGTTCGAGCCCCGTGTCAGGCTCTGTGCTGACAGCTTAGAGCCTGGAGTCTACTTCAGATTCTGTGTCTCCCTCTCTCTCTGACCCTCCCCTGCTCACACTGTCTCTCTCTGTCTCTCAAAAATAAACAAACAAACAACAACAACAACAACAGCAACAAAACCAGAAAATAATATTAGCACTGTAATGAGGACTCTGACACCATTTCTTTTGTTAAGCCTCACCCCTTTCTTTTCCCCTTGTGTCCCACACTTGGGCAAGCTGATAGAACAGCTTGGATATCTCCTCCTTTGGCACCAGCGAAAGACTCAACTCACAGAGGCCCCTG
>NW_021906946.1:0-548 GCF_006229205.1 Suricata suricatta | reverse complement strand
TGCTCCCCTCAGGGAACATTCTGGGCTCCTGCCAGGCATATGGTGCAGCCAAGGGCCGACTCTCTCTCCTGCTTCCAGCCACATTCGCAACAGCATCCAGGGCCTCATGGTGCGAGGGGGGAGGGGCAGTGAGTCTTCAGTCTTGGCCTGAGAATTTCCCGTGCATCCTGGTATTGGGTATGTGAGCATTCTCTCTCTCCCTCTCTCTCTCTCTCTCTCTCTCTCTCTCTCTCTCTCTCTCTCCGTCCCCCTTACCTCCAGGGAAACCCTGTCAACACCCCCACCCCAACCTGTCCCTGCCAGAAGCCCCCTCCTCCCTCGGGCCCAGCACTACCTAGCTGCTCCTACAACCCCTGTAGAATGATGTGTGGGGCACACACACATTAAATGCAAGTGAACCTTCATGATGACTGCTAGGACCACAATTACGGGAGAAATGAGTGATCATGAGCTGCCTGGCCCACTCCGGGGACCCACGAGAAACCTTAGCACCGGGGACCCACGAGAAACCCTTCTGGCCCAATGTGAGAGCCAAGCCCCTGGCTCCG
>NW_021906945.1:0-548 GCF_006229205.1 Suricata suricatta | reverse complement strand
TCGTCTCGGCTTTTCTTCTTCTGGGGTTCGAGCCACCAGAACCTGAGGAGATACTGAAGAGAGAAAGGATTTCACCCAAATAGGTGGGTTAGTGACCAGGTTCTTCCAGACAACAATGTATGGAATCTGACCTGGATGGCCCCCCATACGTTGATAAACTCTTTCTTCTATTGCTTCTATGATTGGAAGGTGGAAAGTACCCTCAGGGGGCCATCCTGCCTCGAAAGTAGGCCATGTAGATGTGCAGAATATAGTCATCTTTCCCTTTTCAACATCCATTGATAAGTTGTGAGCTTGAACCCTAACTTCCTTGAAGTGAAGCAGAACCAGGTCTAGATGCTTTGAAGCTGACTTTCCCATGACATGAGTTCCAACAAAATAAAACAGCACAAAAGACAGGATTAAGCCACAGAACAAAAAAATTAGTCCTCCTGGCCAGGAGAGGAGAAAATGAAAGTAATCCAAAGGAAGATACATAGGATGAAGACCCCACATTCTCATAAAAATATCCCTAAATGTATTCACAACCAAAATCATATTTAGCAAAC
>NW_021906944.1:0-1308 GCF_006229205.1 Suricata suricatta | reverse complement strand
TATATGGATCAGAAGACTGTATCAGGGCTCTGAGTTGTTGAATTGGAGTTGGTGCTAGTTGTTTGGAGAAAGGAGGGATATACTTGCTTCTTCTACCAAAACTCAGGAAAGAGTATGTAAGATAACCATGTATAAATGTTACATGTTTATGCATAAAGGTAAGGTTAGTTACCTAGTCTGAAGTACTAGTTGTGCATGTAGCATATGTGATGGAATATTCTGAGCCTACATAAACACTGGACAGAGAAAATGGAACACTGAAGAGAGAGGAAGTAAGAAAGAGAAAAAGTCAGAAGAGGAGCAGCAAGCACTTCTGCACCTCTGCACTGCCATTTGGCATGACAAAGATTCATAACTTTCTCTGCGGAAAGTCATTGACTAGGCTGCCCTTACCCCACCCATGAAACTCAGTATCAGTTCCAAGGGGAGGGTACAAGAGATCAAGTCAGAAGAAAAAAAATCCTACCTGCAAGTGACCCAAGCAATGGAAAAGGCCCCACAGAGTGCCCTTAAAGAGGGATATCTTGGGCAAGCTGACGATGGTTGAGAAGCAGCAAGAGCCAGCAAAGAATTGCAATTTTCTTCACTTGTTAGGTAAATAATGTTTGATCTTTTCATCACATCCTTCTACACAGGCCCAAATCACAAAGGAGCTAGGACCTAAAGGAGAGGAAAGAATGAAAGGAGAACAAGCTCTATCACCCACCAGAGTTCCCTTGGGCCAAGATCTGACATGGAGACAGGGTGCAGATGGCGATAACATCACACACAAGTTTGAAGAACTGGACTGGGCTAGGTATATACTTTTAACAACCAAAATTACAGGAAAACATGAAATATGTTTGAGATATTAAGATGCAGGAAAGAAAGGTGTGACACAGCACAGCTGGAAGTCAATAATTAGAGTAGGGTATTTTATGCTTACACACCCCCCAAAGTCACACTGTTTCATGATCTATTTACATTTACTATAAGATGAAAAAATATAATAGTGGAATAACCAAAGTGATTTGAGGTACAGAATAAGGAGAATTTGGTTTTGCTGGCTGAGTCTAAGTCTTGAAGGATAACCAGGTAACTGTAGTGAGAGGAATGTAGACAAACATACTAATCAAATGGGAAACCAAATGCATTATAGCTGAAATTTTGTGATTTTGCTTAAAAAAAAAGGGACAAGAGGTAATATGATGGGAAAGGTGAGAAGACATGGTAGTATGTTCTCAAAGTCTTTGGGTCTGGGAATAACATGATCGAATGCATATTTTGAGAACAGTGGTGGCAGGATTGAGTTTGTAGTAAAAGAGGAGA
>NW_021906943.1:0-548 GCF_006229205.1 Suricata suricatta | reverse complement strand
TTTTTGTCACCTTAGGAAACTTTATTCTACTGTATATGTGAATATTGTTTATTTTTGTACCTGTTGCATTATGCTCCTGAGGAAGTCATGTTATCCATATGGTCAGTATTCTCTCTTGCTCTGTTTCTCTCTGTCTCTTTGAGAGACAGCACATACTAGTGGGGAACAGGGGTAGAGGGGGAGAGAAAGAGAGAGAGGGAGAATCTTAAGCAGACTTATGTTCGGCACAGAGTCCAATGCATGGCTCAGTCTCATGATCTTGAGATAATGATCTGAGCCAAAGTCAAGAGTCAGATGCTTAACCGAGCCACCTAGGTGCCCCTCAATTTTATTTTTCTATCTTTCATATCTCTGGCCTTTACTGTCTTGATTCTCTTAAGCATTTTGCAAAGTTAACTTGGAGTATTTCATATGTCTTGGATTTTATTTTTGACAAAATGTCTATCTATTTGCTGACTCCAAAGTGATTCTAAGTATTTCCCCTTTAAGACATGAGTTCCTCAGGAAAGCTTTCTTTTTTCATCGATCAGTTATATCTCTTAATATTT
>NW_021906942.1:0-548 GCF_006229205.1 Suricata suricatta | reverse complement strand
GATGCTTAACCAACTGAGCCACCCAGTTGCCCTGAAAATTTCTCTTTTGACTTAGATTTCTATGATTTTAATGTTCCTCAGTATGGCTTTTTAAAAAAATTTGTCCTGTTTGGGCTTTGTTGATCTTCTTGGCCCTATAAATTAATGTTCTTCACTAAGCCTGGGTAGTGAAGTCATCATTTCTTCAGACATTTTTCCTGCACTATTATCAGTCTCTTCTGAGACACAAATTACACATTAGACCACTTGATATTGCCTCACTGGTCTCTGAGCCTCTTTCCTTTAACCTTTTTTCTCCTGGTTCTTCAGAATAGATCATTTCTATTCAAATCCACAGACTCTTCTACCATCTCCAATCTGCTTGTAGGCCCATCAGGTAAATTTTTAAATTTCAGACTCTGTATCTTTCAGCTCTATAATTACTTTTTTTTTATAGTTTGTAGTTTTAAAGTTCTCTTTCTTTTCTGAAATTCTCAATCTGTTTACTTATTATACATATACTTCCCTTTAAGTCCTTAGACATATTTATAACAGCTACTTTAAAGTGT
>NW_021906941.1:0-548 GCF_006229205.1 Suricata suricatta | reverse complement strand
TGAGGCAATGTGTGCGTGCGTGCACGTTTGGTGTGAGATGCAGTACATGTTCACGTGTGTGTGAGTGCATGATGTGTATGATGCAATGCACGTATGTGTGCTTGTGTGTGCATAATATGTGATGTCGCATGTGTGTGTTGTGTGTGTGTGTTTAGTGTGAGATATGGTGCATGTGTGTGTGACTAGTGTGCATGTGTGGAGCAGTGCATATGTGTGTGTGCATGTGCACATAATGTGTGTGATGCAGGGGATGTGCGTGCACATGCATGGCGTGTGCAGCACAGTCCGTGCGTGTTTGGTGTGCGGTGTGCATGTGTGTTATATCGTTTGTACATTCACCATCCACAGTAGGAAGCCGGAAGGGCTGACTCCTTTTAGTCCCCTATATTAATGCAGCTGCTTCTCATCAAAATGAAAAACATTTGCTTTTCAAAAGGTCACCATTAAGGAACTGGCAATAGAAGCCACAGGCAGCAATGAAAAATTTGAAAGCCTATTCTTGTGTCCGGTACAAAGAATTCAAAATTCAGTTCTAAGAAGAAGGACCC
>NW_021906940.1:0-548 GCF_006229205.1 Suricata suricatta | reverse complement strand
TGAGGGTGTCATGCTGAGTGAAGTAAGCCAGGCAGAGGAGGACAGAAACCATATGTTTGCACTCATAGGTCTAGCAGGAAAACAAGAGAGACTTAATGGAGAACCAGGGGGAACGGAGGAGGGAGAGAGAGTTGGGGAGAGAGAGGGATGCAGAACTTGAGAGACTATTGAAAGCTGAGAATGAACTGAGGATTGGGGGGTAGGGGGTAGGGGGGAAAACAGGTGGTGGTGATGGTGGAGGGCACTTGAGGGGAAGAGCACTGGGTGTTGTATGGAAAACAATTTGACAATAAAATATTATGGAAAAAAAACCAAAAAAAAAATAAATAAATAAATAAAATAAAATAAAATAGTTCTATTGTATATAGCATATAGATGGATCTTGTTTTCTTATCCATTCTGATACCCTCTGTCTTTTGATTGGAGGGTTTAGTCCATTGACATTTAGAGTGAATGCTAAAAGATATGAATTTAGTGCCATTGTGTTGTCTGTAGCATTGGAGTTTCTGGTGATGTTCTCTGGTCCTTTCTAGTCTTTATTGATTTTG
>NW_021906939.1:0-548 GCF_006229205.1 Suricata suricatta | reverse complement strand
CGCCCACGGGGAGGGGGAGAAGGGCAGCCGGAGTGGGCCAGGCCCCCCGCGGGAACCGCACCTCTGGCCTCCTCGCGAGGGGAGCCTCCCACCCCGACCCCAGGGCCCCCCCAGGCCGGCCGGGCGGCAAGCCCCGTCCTGCGGTGTCTCCGTGGAGACGAGAAGTGGGGTTTGTGGCCAGGCCGGGATTCCTCTTCCCATCCCGCTCCTGGGCGGGGGCTGGGGCGCAAGAAGGAAGACGCTGATTTTTGTCAAAACTTGTTGTACGAGGCGCCGGGGACGACGCCTCCGGAAATCCGTGATGAAGAAACTTTGAAAAAAAAATAAATCAAAGGGAAATTTGGGGATTTTCCTCGGGTTTCTCCCTGGAGCCGCGACTGCCTCCCCCACGTGCCCCCTTGTCTTCTCCATCAGTTCTGCTGGCCGGTGGCTGGGTGGGAGGGCGCCCCCGGGACGGTGGGGGCAGGGGAGGGCGCCCCCGGGACGGTGGGGGCAGGGGAGGGCGCCCCCCGGGCAGTGGGGGCAGGGGAGGGCGCCCCCCGGGCGGT
>NW_021906938.1:0-548 GCF_006229205.1 Suricata suricatta | reverse complement strand
TGCTGCATTCCAGAAATTTTGACCCTTGTGTTTTTATTTTCATTGGCTTCCATATACATTTTATTTTTTTTTACCTTTTTTATTTCTTAAGTTTATTTTGTTTATTTCATTTAAAATTTTTTTTTAACATTTATTTATTTTTGAAAGAGAGACAGTGTGATCAGGCAAGGGGCACAGAGAGAGAGGGAGACACAGAATCTGGAGCAGGCTCCAGGCTTTGAGCTGTCTGCAGAGAGCCAATGCAGGCCTCAAACTCTTGACCTGGGAAATTGTGACCTGAGCTGACTTTTGACCCTTGACTGACTGAGCAACCCTAGCATCCCTGTGATTAATTGCTTTATATATTTGTGTGCTCTGAAGTTGGGAGCATAAATATTTACAGTTGTTAGATGGTGGGTAGATCGCTTAATTACAATACAATGCCCTTCTTCTTCTCTTGTGACAGTCCCTGCTTTAAATCTGGTGTGTCTGAGTCCAGCCACGCTGTCATTTTATGATGTCCGTGGGCACGCTGTACGGTTCTCCGTGCCCTTCCTTTCGATCTGCAG
>NW_021906937.1:0-548 GCF_006229205.1 Suricata suricatta | reverse complement strand
TGCGCAGAGGCTCACGGGAGGCTCCTGATTGGCGGGCGCGGGTCACGTGGGGGCGGGGTGGCTGCGCGGGAGGCCGGGAACGCCGCGTGGTTTCCACCCTGGGCGGTGACTCATGATCAGGGATGAGTCCATGTACGAAGGGGGCGCGGGGAGACAGGCGGGCTTCTCCTCGAGTGCAAGATCGGGGACAGGACCTGCGGGTCGCCCTCTGCCCCCACCACGCATGGGCCCTTCCCCGCCCTAGCTCACCAGGCCCTGCCCCACTGTGTTTCTGGAACTTTCTCCCCACAGCCTCATCCAGGCCTAGCTCCCCTGCCGCCCCCTCGGAGAGGCTCCCACATGTCCTGTGGTGCCACCTCCACCCCCGCCATTGCAGGACACCGCGCCAGGCCCTGAGCGCTGACCGCGCTGCGCACGGGGTTCACCATGCCCTCCCTCTTCCGACCCAAGATCCAAACAGGACAAGTCCTCGCTCATGCAGACGTCAGGCCCCCAGCAGATGCCCAACACGGATGCCCCGGGGCATCTTCCAAACAGACAAGGCCTCC
>NW_021906936.1:0-548 GCF_006229205.1 Suricata suricatta | reverse complement strand
GCTGGACCCCTCCCTCTCCCCTGCTTAATATCACAGGGGTGGATCCTAGCTTGTCGATTGCTGGTCACTCCCCATTTCCTGAAATGCCACCTCTCCTGGGCTTCTTTCTCCCTCTGGAAAAGCCTTCCCAGTCTACCTCACTGACTCCTTTGCCCGTGAGTGCTGGGGATCTTCGGGGCTTCGGGGCTCTGCTGTAGACTTCTTCTACCTAGCGTGCGGGTCATCTCACCCATGCCTGGCCTGATCACCCCCACCCTACAGACCCACAGCTTCCAGATCTGCATCTCTGACCCACTCTGTCCCGTTGCAGCCCTGTGGTGCTGCTGGACGTCTCCACTGTCATGTCCCACGGGCAGCTCATTTGAGCTGGACTCATTTCCTGCACCTGCCCAGATATTCAGGCCCAAGCCCAAGAACGTTCCTTCATTCTTTTTTTCTTTTTTTGAGAGAGAGAGAGAGAATGCACATAAGGGGGAGAGAGGCATAAAGAGAGAGAGAGACTCTTTTTAAAATTATTTTTTAAAAGTTTCTTTATTTTGAGAGCGATT
>NW_021906935.1:0-548 GCF_006229205.1 Suricata suricatta | reverse complement strand
GCTTGGTTCACTGAGGTGGTTAAGTATAAATGCTACTGACTAGGAACTGGCTGCGTAGTTAGGTTATGCCTGCGTGAATCAGAGGCTCCCGCTGTCCAGGCAGCTTCCTGAGGGACAGGAGCCCCATCGGGACACATTCTATAAACCGTAATTCTTATTTTATAAATATTGTGAAGTAGAAAAAAAAGAAAAAATACATGCATATTAAAATGATTCCATGTGATTGAGTACCTGGGTGGCTCAGTCAGTTAAGCATCCAACTCCCAATTTCGTCTCAGGTCATGAGCTCACAGTCCTGAGTTTGAGCCCTGTGTCAGGCTCTGTGATGTCAGGGTAGAGCCTGCTTGATTCTCTTTCTCTCTCTCTCTCTCTCTGTCCCTTCCCCAATCTCTCTTGCTTGCTCTCCTTCTCTCTGTCTCTCTGTCTGACTCTCTCTCCCACTGTCAATAATAAAAGATAAATTAAAAAATATGTTCATGTATTCCTGTATACCTCAAGTATTCCTTACAAGTAGCCTCATTCTTTCTTTAGCCCATAATGGTATTCGT
>NW_021906934.1:0-548 GCF_006229205.1 Suricata suricatta | reverse complement strand
TATGTCATTTTTTCTCATTGCTATATAGTACTTCATCGTGTATATATACCGCATCTTCTTGATCCACTCATCAGGTGATGGACATTTAGGCTCCTTCCATGTTTTGGCTATTGTTGACAGTGCTGCTATGAACATTGGGGGTACATGTGCTCCTATGCATCAGCATTTCTGTGTCTCTTGGGTAAATCCCTAGCAGGGCTATTGCTGGGTCATAAGGGAGTTCTATGGATAGTTTTTGGAGGAACCTCCACACTGTTTTCCAGAGCGGCTGCACCAGTTTACATTGCTACCAACAGTGTAGGAGGGTGCCCGTCTCTCCACACCCTTGCCAGCATCTATAGTCTCTTGATTTGTTCATTTTAGCCATTCTGACTGGGGTGAGGTGGTATCTCAGTGTGGTTTTGATTTGTGTTTCCTTGAGGATGAGTGATGTTGAGCATAAGTCTTTTCCATTTTGAATTTATTTTTGTGTGTGGTATAAGATAGTGGTCCAGTTTCATTCTTCTGCATGTTGCAGGGTTGGTGGGAATGCAAACTGGTGCAGTCAC
>NW_021906933.1:0-1308 GCF_006229205.1 Suricata suricatta | reverse complement strand
GGGCCGGTGCCCGAGGGCATGGCCAGCTTTCGGGGCCCCTGGTCCGGCAGGTGGCTTCACGGGCACTGGTAACCGGGTGTTGGAGTGGGACTTTATGGTGTCATCAAAGGCAGATGACGTCACAGCCACTGCAGGCAGTCAGCAGAGACTCTGAGCCCTGTGGGGGCCTGCCCAGGCTCACGGGGCCCACGTGCATCACCCTCTCCTCCTCCTCTGTGTCCCGAGGGCTGGCGAGGGCGGATCCAGGCAGCATCCATCCGCAAGGTGGGCCGGGGGCGGAGGCAGGGCCGCAGAGGCCTCGGAGGAGACTGCAGAGGAGCCAGGAACAAACCCAAGCCTGAGGAGTCCAGCTAGGCTGGGAGGGGGTCTGAGGGCAGGTTTTGGGGGGGTGCTGTCAGGTGCTGGGGCAGGGAAGATGGGTCCCAAGCACCGGCCCCCTGCAGAGTAGCCGAGTCTATGACTAGTTCCAAACCCCCCCAACCTGTAGGACGAGGGGTCTTGACCACCCAGCAACCTTTCAGCGACCCCTAAGGAAGGACTCAGGGCCACAGTCAGCCGGATATTCCTTCCCAAGGGTCAGGTTCGGGCTGACGGGTCACAGCACATTCCGGGCCCTGCACTTGGCTCTGAGGAAACGTGGACATGGCAGGTGAACAGTGTGAGGGACCGGGACACGGCAGTGTGCACAGATGGCAGGCGGGGAGGGGGTGGGTGTCACCCCTCCATGCACCTCAGCCCACTGGTCCCAGGGGACTGACCACGGGTCGGTGCCCAGCACTGGGCCCGGAGCTGCCTAAGGGCGGGGACACTCTCTGGCCTCTGCTCATGCCTCAGCACAGGAGCGAGTCAGTCATGTGCGAGGACCAGCGCAGGGGCTGCCGGCAGGACCAGCAGGAGGCCCCGTGGCCGCCAGGTGGGGTCAGGATCCAGGGCGCAGCAGGAGGTGGCGGTGGGCCGCTGTCTGTGCCCGTGCCCGAGGCCTCCGTGGGGGGCCCCCCCGCAGGACAACCTGGCCCAAGTGTCCTGGGGCCCCCGAGAGGAGGCCATGGGGGGAAAGAGCCGATATAAATCAGAGCTAACCCATGCTGATCCCTGGCTCCCTAAATCAAGAACCTGGCAGATCTTCGGGGCGAGAATCAATCTTCCTGTCCCCACAGTAAATACCATAATCCTTTCTCCAGCGCAGTTTAGAGAATGTAACTGTCATGCTGTGATTCATTTGAAAATATTCTGCCAGGTTATGTGAATAAATGGGGGCATCTGCACACTTCTGAGAGGGAGGTCAGAGGGCTTTCCGGGACACAGGCC
>NW_021906932.1:0-548 GCF_006229205.1 Suricata suricatta | reverse complement strand
CTCTTGTTCCTTGTAGTTTAAATGTGGTTTGTTCTCATTCACTGAGTCCCTGCACCTTCCCTAACACAGGTAAAATTTAAGGACCGTAGCACCTTTGGATACAAAGCATCAAGCAGCAGATGCCACATGAGTCACTGGAATGGGTCCCTGGCTCCCCAGGCCATGCACTCCAGGAAGCTGAGGGGGAATCTGGAGCAAAGAAGATCCTGGAAGACAGGACATGCAGCTCCTTCTACCTCCCATAATTTCTTGCATGGGCCAAAAGCTCACCAGAGGAAAGTGCTGCTCCAGAGAATCCCCAGTGGACACCCAGGAAGACACCAAAGATTCTGGAAGGAATTCACAGAATCCTGTGACTATGTGAGGGTGAGTGTCCCCTGTCCCTGCTCCTGTTCTTTTCCTGGGATTGTGATGGGCTTTATTGCCCTCCTGGGAGCAGGTGGGTTTCCACTTCGATTCTGACCAAGGTGATTTCCCTGGGGGTTCTCTCCACCCTCTTTCTCTGTGTCCTTGCTTTTGCAGGATCCCTTGCATGTGTACCAGCAGTG
>NW_021906931.1:0-548 GCF_006229205.1 Suricata suricatta | reverse complement strand
CTTTCTGGTGTGCCGGACGTACCTAAAGGTCGTGGGGGAGGAGGAGACCAAAATCCTGTGGGGAGATAGGCCAAGGCCGGAGGAGATGCGCCCGGTGTGCTCACACGCGCACACACACACGGGCACGGGCACACGCACACACCACACACACACACACCACACACGCGCACACTACACACACCACACACACGCATATACATGCACATACAGTCACACATGCACACACTGCACACACACACCATACACGTGCACACATACACACACCACACACACCACACACGCGCACATACACAGTCACACATGCACACACACCACACACGCATACGCGCGTGCGCGCACACACACACCACACACGCATATACAAGCACACATACACACAGTCACACATGCACACACTGCACACACACACCACACACGCGCACACTACACACACCACACACACGCATATACACGCACATACAGTCACACATGCACACACTGCACACACACCACACATGCACACACACACCACACACACCACACACACATATACACGCACACGTACACAG
>NW_021906930.1:0-548 GCF_006229205.1 Suricata suricatta | reverse complement strand
GGAGCTGGTCGTGTATGTTTTTCTAACATACTCACCTCAAGTAAAGAAACCTCACAGAATCTGATTAACTTGGTAGTGGATAGAAAATAAGGAGGAAGGCAATATAAGTTAGCCAAAAAATATCTGAGTACTTGTAATGACATGTAATATCTTTATGCTTGAGTACATAAAAGGAATTAGTTAGGATAGGGCTATAATTAAAAAAAAAAGAACAAGAGATGAAGAAGGACATTATATAATAATTACAGGATCTCTCCATCAGGAAGAGCTAACTATTATAAATATCTATGCGCCTAACTCGGGAGCACCCAAATACATAAAGCAACTAATCACAGAAAGAAACAATCTCATTGACAAAAATGTGCTAATTGCAGGGGACTTTAATACTCCACTGACAGCAATGGATAGGTCAACCAGACAGAAAATCACTAAGGAAACAATGGACCTGAACGACACTTTGGAACAGATGGAACTGATAGATATATTTAGAACTCTACATCCTAAAGATAGGAAATTTACCTTCTTTTCGAGTGCACATGGCACATTCT
>NW_021906929.1:0-548 GCF_006229205.1 Suricata suricatta | reverse complement strand
TTTCGACAAAGTATTTTTCACTGATTTATAAACATGCATTGTACAAATATTTATTGAACAAGCATGATACAACTTCAGAATGTCCTTTTCCTACATGCCCATATGCTAAACATTATTTTCATCTATAATGCCTTTCATCTCCTTGGATGCCACTGGCCCATTTTACTTTGGTCTGTTAGCAGCATTTGACTCAGTTGATGATTGCTTGATTCTGGGCTTTCAGAATATGATACTCTATTAGTGTTTCCTTTTACTTTACAGATATCTCCTTAGTCTACCTTGTTGGTTATCTCTAATCTCTCTGACCTCTAAAATGTGGACTTCCCAGGGCTCTGACCCAAGACATTTTCTCCTTCCTACTTCATTTACATATCTGGTGATCTCACCCAGTTTCATGACCTAAAGTCTGCTAACATGCCAAAAACTCTCAAATTTATGTCTACAGCATATATCTCTTCTTTGAATTCTAGACTAATAAATTTGACTGATGACTTTATATCCCCATTCAGAGATAAGTACCTCAAATATATCTCTAAAATTAAATTGCT
>NW_021906928.1:0-548 GCF_006229205.1 Suricata suricatta | reverse complement strand
CCCCGCCCCCAACCCGGCGCGCAAGTGCAAGGCTGCCCGCCGCGCGGCGCACGCTCCGCGACTCCCGGCTTCCGCGCAAAACTTCGAGCCTGTCCACGTGAAGTTGTCGCTCCGTTCAGAGGGGGAAAGAGCTTTTGGAAAAGCTGGGCAGTGGCGACGGCGGTGGCTGTGCGCGCGCTCTCTTTTTCTTTTCTTCCACTTTTCCCCTCCCCTGCCTTAGTCCAGAGTTTTGGCTCCTCTCCTTTCCTCCTCCCCCTCGGAGCCGGCTTCTCCCCCCGCCCCGTTGCTCCCCCACTAGTGTACGCTATTTGTTGGGGGGGGGGGGTTGGGTGGCCGAAGGGGATGTCCTGTTTTCACCAGAGGCACAGCGCGAAGGGGAAACTCCGACACTGGAAACAACGAGAGTAAATACTTAACTACAGACGCACGGATCCGTGGCTGGGACAGACACTTGAACTTCGGATCCGAGGCGGTCCGGGCTGCGGGAGGTGAGTGCCCCTTCTCCCCGTCCCCGCCCGCGGATCCCGGTTTGCGGGAGCCTGCGGGCT
>NW_021906927.1:0-548 GCF_006229205.1 Suricata suricatta | reverse complement strand
TGGGATTGAGCCCTGCGTCAGGCTCGTCACTGAGTGTGAGGCCTGCTTGGGAGTCTCTCTCCCTCTGTCCCTGTCCCCTGCTTGCCTGTGCTCTCTCTCTCCTAAAAGTAAATGTCCAGAGCTTGACGCCTGTCGGTCGTACGTGAGCACGAGCGGCAGTGGTTGCTGAGGACGGAGGACGGAGGAGAGCAGCGTTGCCGGAGGAGGAGGCTGTGATAAGGACGTGAGTGAAATGCGGCCTGGGTTGTAGTGACCTCATGTGGCACCGTGTGATGACTGGAATGACTGATAGAAAATTAGGAAATTATGTAAGGAATGCTCGTATATTATAAAATATCTAATTTCTGTAAAATGCACCTGTCTACGTTTTCCCCTGTAGAAAACGAAGAATGTATTTTAAACATAAGGTCATTGTTTAGGATGTAAAACTCATGAACAAAAGGAAAGAAAAAAGCAAACTAGTAATTCTATAATTTCATTAAAAATGGTGAGATTGATATCCATGAAATATAAATTCTTAAAAAAAGAGATTAATAAGACCAAATTCT
>NW_021906926.1:0-548 GCF_006229205.1 Suricata suricatta | reverse complement strand
TGAAATGAAGAAAAGGAACCGAGAGAGAATCTTAAACAGGTTCCACACTGAGCACAGAGCCCAACGTGGGGCAAAACCCTGAGATCGCGACCTGAGTCAAAACCAAGAGAGTCCAGCGCTTTACAGACTGAGCCCCTCAGGCGCCTCCCCCATCCGCTGCTGAACTCGGCTCCCAGGGCATTCCAAGGCAAAAGGCCGTGAGCCAGGGTTTCCAGGCTGCAGACCAGGGGCGGCTCGGGAAGAGGTGAGGGGGAGGCCCGGGCTGCAGCTAGGTCCACAGCGCCCTGCCGAGCCGCTGCGGCTGGTCGCGGTGAGCCAGGGCCACGCACAGCGTGTTCAGGGCCACCAGGCGCAGCACCGCCCAGCAGCAGCTCTGTGCCTTCACCACGCGGCGGATGAAAGACCAGAACATCTTCTGTGGAAGGATGACCAACTCTGTCTTCCCACTCTGAGGCTGGCATGGGCGAAAGGGGTCCTGGGGGAACCAGGAGCTCACTGAGGACAGGCAGAGACCACCAGTCCCCAGACACACTCCGTCTATGGCCGTG
>NW_021906925.1:0-548 GCF_006229205.1 Suricata suricatta | reverse complement strand
AAATGAAATAAGCCAGACACAGAAGTATGAATATTATATGGTTCTTATATGAGGTACACTGAATAGATACATTCATAGAGACGTAAGTAAAATAGAGGTTACCCAGGCCTAGAAGAGGGGAACGTGGAGAGTTACTGTTTAATGGGTATAGTTTATGTTGGGGATCACGGAAATGTTTTTGGTATAGTAGTGACAAAGGTCATACAACACTACCAATGTATTTAATACCATTGAAATGTATATTTACCACAATAAAAAAAAAAAAGAGTGAGAGAGAGAATGCTTCAATAAGCACCGCTTCACATTAACCTGGGCTTCACTTAAGTTACAGACTAAACTCCTAACATCAGGTCTCTAGACCAGACTATATAAACCCTTGTATGCCTATTATGATATGCTATCTTTTTCTTGCCTTTTGAAAAAAAATACAAATTTAACATGGCAACAGTAATCTATCTACAGTCCAACAGGTATTATTGTATTTCTGTTCATTGTGTTAGAGAAAAATTGGTATAGGGAGGATGTTTTAATACACATTTTGTTGATTT
>NW_021906924.1:0-548 GCF_006229205.1 Suricata suricatta | reverse complement strand
TTCCTAGGAGTTGCTCATGAATCTTAAAATGCATATTCAATTGAATACCTTCTATCAAAAGGTTCAGCAAATCTGTCAAAATCTTTTCATTTCTTTCAAAATCATCCAGAATCATAATTCTCTTTTGACATTACTATTGGTAGAATACTCTTTAAGTTGATTTTTAACATTTTTACAAGTAAATATAACCATGGGGGGGTAACACTGCCCGAGGGTAAATACAGCAGGCAGCTGTTCTATATGCTGGGAGGGAGTCTCTGGGCAGTCCTTCTGCTCAACTTTGTTATGAGAAGAGTGGGTCCACCTTCAAGATGGAGAACTAAGAGGATCCTGGACACACCTCCTCCCAGAAACATGGAATGGGTGACTCCTGACAATGAGGAGGAAGACCCACCTCATAGCAGGTAGAAGAGGTTGGGACACAATCTTGCTATAAACCCAACCCCTGTGGAGCAACCCAATCAGGAGTGAACTCAAAACCTGAAGCTTCTCCCTGAGAAGCCAAAGGCTTTGAACCCCACACTGGGTACCACCAACTTTTAAGACCT
>NW_021906923.1:0-548 GCF_006229205.1 Suricata suricatta | reverse complement strand
CACTATCTTTTCCCATTCTGTCGGTTGCCTATTAGTTTTTTTGATTGTTTCCTTTGCCTTGCAGAAGCTTTTTATCTTGATGAGGCCCTCAGAGACAAGGGAATCAAGAACAAGAATGAACTACTGGGACCTCATCAAGTAAATCATTTTTAAGTTAAATAGAGCTATTTGTTTAAGAATGAGTTTCTATTTTCTTCTTTTTTTTTTTTAGCAAGTTGTTTTTAATTTCACAGTTGAGTGATTAGTTGCTTGTGTTTTTCCTGAACCACTTACACCCTTGCTGCCCTCGCTGAGGTCAGACCCCTCTGCGGGCCAACCCTGCTTACATGTGGTCAGGGGCTCAGAACCACCCTTCCGGATCGTTAATGACTAGATTGACACCATTCAGACTCCCTAAAACCGATTTCTGGGGCGCCTTGGGCAAACGTCCTCCAACTGAGAACTTCCGGTCCCGTGTATCAGCTGGACCTGCTCTTCCCTCCCATGTGCCGCCCACGTGGCGGGTAGCACGAAGTGCTGTGGCACGCCGGGGGGCACCTGGAATATTT
>NW_021906922.1:0-1308 GCF_006229205.1 Suricata suricatta | reverse complement strand
GGAAATGGCCACACCAGCTCCGGGCTGCTTAGTCTCTGTTGTAAGAAAGGGAAATCGAGGAAGACATTCCCCTACACCCAGCCCTGCCCCCCCACCCCCGCCACACACAGCCATCCGCTCTGCAGGGCCTAAGGGCCCTCAGCCCGCCCTCAGTAACCTCTGGTGGCAGGCTCTCCCAGTCCCCACCCGGCTCTGCCAGGCTCTGAGGATGGCACCTTGGTGCTGCCGGACTTGGGGTCCCGGCCAGCCTGGCACCTGTGTTGGTGTTTGAGCCACGGCACCCTCCCCCGCCCCCGGGCTTGGAAACCTCGTGGTTTCAGGGTGCATTTCAGAAGGGGCGAGCAGGTGAGGGGCAGGGCGAGCCCCACCGCCGGCCTTCCCGGCGGGACAGCACTCAGTGGCAGCCTCCCCTCTAGAGGGGTCCCGGGACCCCTCTCAGAGATCCTGCCTGGGGCCTGCCGGTGACCGTGAGGTGGCCCAGGTAGCTCCTGGGGAAGGCTGCACGGGCAGGCCCTGCCTCCGCTGCAGGAGGTGTCTAGGGCCGGGAAACCCAGGGCCCCTGACCAACCAGAGATGGGCTTCCGGGCGCAGCCAGCTGGAGGGTGTGGGTTCCCTGCCAGCCAGGGCACACCGGGTCCGGGCCGATGGAGTGGGCAGATCACGCCCTGGGGGCCGGGCCCTCACTTCCCACTGCCCGGAGCACCACCTCCTCAGCTGGCAGCTCAGCCCTGGCAGAGCCCACTGTGCCAGCCAGGCTCACTGTGCCCTCTGCTCCTGCCGCCCTCACCTCTCCCACCACCAGTCCATACCCTCTGCCCTGGAGAATGAGGGCCGCGTTAAATTCAGCTCATGCAAGATGATGGGTTCCTGAAAGCTGGGCGTGGGGGGGAATGGACTGCAACCGGGTGGCGGGAGGCACTAGGACCTCAGGGCCTGGGCCTGGCACCCTCCCACCCTCCCTGCACCCTATGCAGCCCCCGGGGCCTGTCCCGTCCTCACAACACGCAGGCAGTTGCTTCCGTGAAACTGCAAGTCCTGCCTTTCTGTTTCTATTGTAGTGAAAGCGTCCACCGTTTCCTTCTTGGACCATGAAGGGCAAAAACAAAAAACAAAAACAAAAAAACAAAAAAAATCACAAAACAAAAAACAAAACAAAAAAAGATGTTAAGATCCAAGCAACAAAAAAAAGCCAACCAAACCAAGAAGCATCCACCACGTCCAAGTCTCGCGTGGCACCGCACACCGCAGCGAGGGAGCACGACCGGCGGGCACCGTGCCCAGGAGAGCGCGCCGGGCCCCGCCCCTCCC
>NW_021906921.1:0-548 GCF_006229205.1 Suricata suricatta | reverse complement strand
CTGTGTGATTCCACTTATGCCCATGCTGGAAACAGGAAAATGTTTTCTTCTTAGGGTCTGGAATGCACTCATGGATCAATGGCCCTTGTATCACAGATGGTAATACTGTCCTTGTGCATCTGCACCTTGATTCCTTAGGAGGTATTTTCCAGCTCACCTCACATGCACAGGGATCCACCACCTACTCTGAGAGAAAAAGATCATTTGTCATTTCTCCTGCAATACCTTCCCTGCTCTCCTGGAGCACAGCCTCATGTGCACTACCCGAGATGTTGTCATGGAATGTATGGTACTTCACCCTCATGAATTCACATGCACCAAATGCATATTAACATGTATGAGAAAACCAGGATGTTGTTCTCTATGGGACAAGGGTGTGTTTACAAATCAAACATGGATAAAACCTCTGCCTTTCTCCCCGTGCCCTCATACTTCCCCTCTCCAAGGGAAGGAGATGTGGTGACAGGAGGGACAAGATTCTCTGATGGACAGGGAATGCAGTGTCCTGCATGGAATCAGCACTCATCTCAACCTCAGAAAAGACACAG
>NW_021906920.1:0-548 GCF_006229205.1 Suricata suricatta | reverse complement strand
TTCAGACCTCTAGTCTCCAGAACTCTGAGAGAATAAATTTCTCCTGTGTTGAGGCACCCAGACTGTGGTACTTCGGGCATTTCTAGGAACAGAACACAAGGGCCCTCACCAAAATCACAGAACTGTTTCCTTACTTTAGGGTCTTTCTTCATGCCCACTCTGATGCTGCTCGATCATAACATTGAGATACACAAATAGAAAATAGCGAGGAGGGTGAGCCCCACCTCTCCAAAGCAGAAGTATAGCAAGGGTGGAGACGACTTAAGAGCATTGGATGTTCTGAACTGAACGAGAGCCCTGATGAGATGCAGGGACCCCTGAGGCTGAAGCAGGGCAGGGAGAAGCATCACATTTCTGCAATTTCAGGGAGACCGAGGTCAAAATGTATGTCCTGAAGGAGAGTTCTGAAACCTAGTTGGGAGCCCACAGCCAGGCAGTGGGACCAGTGAGCTCAAGAAGTAGGTGAGGACAGAGGGTGGAAACCTGCAAACCAGAAGTTGCTTTGGTCATGACAGAAATGACAAGCCCCCAACTGGGGTGTATAGACG
>NW_021906919.1:0-548 GCF_006229205.1 Suricata suricatta | reverse complement strand
CTTTGGCTCAGATCATGATCACACAGTTCGTGGGCTCAAGCCCCAGGTCAGGCTCTGAGCTGTCAGCACAGAGCCTGAAGCCTGTTTCGGATTCTGTGTGTCCCTCTCTCTCTCTGCCCCTCCTCTGCTCATGATCTGCCTCTCTCTGTCTCTCAAAACATAAATAAATGTTAAAAATAATTTTTCAAAAGACAAAAAATTAAGACATTTCTTGAGCCCAAAGAATAGGTCAGAGAGCTCAATAGTTGCTGGGGCTTCAGCTGGTGGTGAATAGAGAGGAGCCTGGGTCTTCCTTCTCAGAGCTTAGGATCTACTGAGACACATTCAGAGGGGAGAAGAAAATCACAGAACCGTGTTATAAATGATAAGATAGTGGCAGCACAGGGTGCTATGAAAGCATATTTGAGGGACACACGACAAAGACTCAGGGGTATGAGAAACATCCCAAGATGAAAGGACATAAAAAATGGAACCCCGAGCTTGAGATCAAGTTTGCAGAATGAATATGTATGCATCAGTGGGAGCAGGGATATTCCTACCAGGAAGAG
>NW_021906918.1:0-548 GCF_006229205.1 Suricata suricatta | reverse complement strand
TCAATGACAGCATCGGAATAGTTTCCTATCATAAGTCACAACACTGAGTCCGCTACAGCTAAGCTTCACCTAAGTTCCTTCGGGACACAGCCAGACAGGCATCTGATCGGTATCCTCATTAGAGGGGGCACCCTACCCTTTGTTTGTCTTTGCTTCACCGTATCATAAAAAGTAAGGGATAAGAAATAAGGGATGGGCAATACAGAGTCTGTTCTACTTGTTTCAGGTTGCTGCAATTCCCGCTCCCCGCCCCCCCCCCCGCCCCAGAGATAGGCAGAGTTAGAGTAATGGATAGGTCAGAACTTGAAATGCTTTGAGCCATATGGAGTCTAAAGAAAGAGGACGCTATATAGATTTGCTTCCACCCTGAAAATGGAGCCAGTAATCTGTAAGAGTCACCTGTCTGAACCTCCGGAGGTAAGCTAGTTCAACATTTAAATTTTAAATGCACATGTGCTTTTCATCTGGGGTATCGAGTGGAAGGCTGGACGCAGCATTACTTCTCACCCCGGGACCGCACCGAGACATCCGTCGGCCCTTTAGTAAAT
>NW_021906917.1:0-548 GCF_006229205.1 Suricata suricatta | reverse complement strand
TGGGGAGCGGGGAGCGTGCCTCCCCAGCACAGATGCTTCTCACAGCCACAGACGCCTCTGATTCCCCGCCGAGATGGCTTAGGGCTGGGGGCTATTCCTTCTCTTGCGCCCTGCTACCCAGCAGTTATCTATGGATTGGGTTCCTGTCTCCAAGCGAAGCCAAGCGTTCTATACCTCTTCTCCAGAGACAGTTCTATGAGCGTGTTCCGACTCTGTCTCTTCCCTTTGTCTCTTGGGCTCTGTGCACTTGCGCCACGTTGGGCTGTGTATCTTACCTCCCCTGCCCGTCCCGGGCTGGCCCGTCCTCGGATCTCCCCCATTCGCCCCCACTCACTCAGATATCCTTGAGGTTCTATTCCTTCCGGAGTTCATATTTTCTTATTCCGCTCTCTCAGATGAACGTAATATCCTTCTCAGTTCGAAAAATGGTGCGGAGGGAGTTTACAGAGCTCCCTTCCTCTCCGCCATCTTGGCTCCTTTATTTATTTTTAAAATGGCATAAACCTCGTTGAAGTTCTTTAGAATATGTTCATGTAGGTGAGAAGCTT
>NW_021906916.1:0-548 GCF_006229205.1 Suricata suricatta | reverse complement strand
GAGCTGTCAGCACAGAGTCCAATGTGGGGCTCGAACTCACAAACTGTGAGTTCATGGTCTGAGCCAAAATCAAGAGTCAGACGCATAACCAACTGAGCCATCCAGGCGCCCGTAACAACCTGAGTGTTAAGCTTAGGTTATTGCCCCCCTCATGAAGTGTCCTTGGGAAGTGGTGGGAGGAACCAGAAGCTAAAGCCCCGGAGCAGATGAGGGCTTTGAACCCCAGCAGGCCTGGGAAACGCTCCAAGAGCAGATGTCACCATTCTTCCCCTCAAGAAAAAAGCACCATGAGAAATACAGGAACTGTGCAGCCAGTACCTGGCCTCCCACAGCTCCAGGGGGAGCCACTCACAGACAAGAGTGAAGGACAGAGCAGGCCTCTGAGGACAAGAATGGTGACGTTTTCCCGAGACACACACCACAGGGAGCTTCCTAGGAGAAGGGTTATTTCCTGTCCTAGGCCTGGACGCCACCCTGAGAGGATGTGACTATCCACACCCATGACATAATTCGGTTCCTAATCTACCCGATGCTGGCCGGGGGGGGGG
>NW_021906915.1:0-548 GCF_006229205.1 Suricata suricatta | reverse complement strand
GATTCCTGTGTTGCATTTGATGGAACTGCATCTTGCGAAGTCAGTGTTGAAACTGGTGTGAAATGCTCACTTCTTAGGTCATCTTCTGACAGGTCCGCCTGTTCCAAGGTAGCCGGTGGGGACTGGCATTCAGAAGTTTGCTTGGTGATGGATGGTGGGAGAGAGTGTTCAGATACAGAGGGCACATCTGGGGAATATGGTCCAATGTCTTCCTTTTCTTCTGAGAAAATCATGTGCTCAGAAACACTTCTTAATTTTAATGGGGTCACATCATCAGTTATTTTCTTTGGGGGTTCCTGTGTTGCATTTGATGGAACTGCATATTGGGAAGTCAGTGTTGAATCTGGTGTGAAACGCTCACTTCCTAGGTCCTCTTCTGACAGGACTTCCTGTTCCAATGTAGCAGGTGAAACCAGTGGGGACTGACATTCAGAAGTCTGCTCAGTTGTGGATGGTGGGAGAGAGTGTTCAGACACAGAGGGCACATCTGGGGAATATGGTCTAGTGTCTTCCTTCTCTTCTGATAGAATCACGTGCTCAGAAACACC
>NW_021906914.1:0-549 GCF_006229205.1 Suricata suricatta | reverse complement strand
GCTACATGAAAAAGAATGAAACTAGGGCACTTATACTACACAAAATAAACTCAAAATGGCTTAAAGACCCTAGTAAGACCCCATAAAGCTCCTTGAAGAAGACAGAGGCAATAATTTCTTTCATATCAGTCATAGTAATATTTTTCCAGATATAGCTCCTCAGACAAGAAAAACAAAAGTAAAAATAAACTAAAAAAAACTATAAAACTATAAAAAGCTTTTGCAGTGAAGGAAAACATCAACAAAACTAAAAGACAACCAACTAAACAGGAGAATATATTGCCGAATTATATATCAGATAAAGGGGTAATATCCAAAATATATAAAGAACTTAGGCAACTCTACAGCAAAAAAAAAAAAAAAGCAAGTAATCTGATTTACAAATGGGCAAAAGATTATAATAGACATTTTTCCAAAGAATACATAATGAAAGGCCAACAGATACATGAAAAGATACTCAACATCACTCATTATCAAAGAAATACAAATCAAAACCACAGTCAGTTATCACCTCACACCTGTCAGAATGGCTAGAGTGAAAAACACAAG
>NW_021906913.1:0-549 GCF_006229205.1 Suricata suricatta | reverse complement strand
TGAGATGAAGTGGGACTCTTGATGCACTGAGCCATTCAGGTGCCCTGAAGTTCCCCAAAGATTTGAACATGTGGGAGTAATTCCAGTGGATTTTGTTTTCCAAACAATAGTCTCTTTGTAATTCTCATGTTATATCTGTGATATTTTAGAGGCAATAAAAAAATTTTTTTGGTTAATTTTTTTCCTTGTCATTTTGACACTTTCAACACTGCTGGTTTCTAAAATGTTTTATAGTCAAAATAAAAGCTCTAAGCTGGTAAGATAAATTCTTACCTAAAATTGTTTTTGTCTTTATTTCAAATATTTTGGGTTTCCCCTACTCTTGACATAAGTAACCAAATTCTCCTTTTCCTCCTCGTATAGTTGTTTTGATAAAAGGAAGAGGCTAGGAAGCTCTTTGAATAGCAGGGGGATCCAGACTGTGCTATATAATTAGGCCCAGCTTTTTCCTATTTAAAATGGGCCTGAGCTAAGCCTCCTTAATCGCCTGCCTTCTTTTCACCTGGCTTAAATAGTAAGGTCCCCTTATCTTAAAAGCAAACTCCTCTG
>NW_021906912.1:0-549 GCF_006229205.1 Suricata suricatta | reverse complement strand
TCCTGCACCCAAACGGGGTAAACCTGTGCTGTTTTCAGCCTCTACATTTGCAGCAGTTTGTTAGAGCAGCGAAAGAAAACCAGTTCGCTCCCCAAAAGTTTTTCCTGTTCAACTTTGATAGGCAAAAAGGAGGTTTGTCCTTTCGTCTTGATTGACACGCCATCTTGATTTTCTTCCACTCTGTTACTGTCCCATACTGTTGAATGAATGGAAGCATCTCCAAGTTCTTCACGTCTCTTCCTGTCTTCCGTCTGCCCATGGGACAGTCCCCCACTATGCATTCTGTTTACAGCAATGTGCCTACCAGCTTTGCCACGTTTTTGGTTGTTGCTCGTTTTGGCTCTTCAAGGTCATTTTTGATTCTGAGAGTCCTTGTCGATGAGTGTCTGTTGCAGAAAATGAATGTCAGAATTTAAAACAGGACTTTGCCTTTCCTTAAGGGTCTCTTCTGGTGTTGAGATGTTGAATACTTCCTCTAACACTGCTGTGTCGTGCCAGGGAAGCAAAACAGAAGAATCCTGTATCAACCTAGACAAGGACGAGCGAGGC
>NW_021906911.1:0-1308 GCF_006229205.1 Suricata suricatta | reverse complement strand
AACTATAGAAAGATTATGAAAGAAGAAGACACAAAGAAATGGAAAAGCATTTCATACTCATGGATTGGAAAAACAAATATTGTTAAAATGTTATTACCATCCAAAACAATCTACATATTCAGTGCAATCCCTATCAAAATAACATTAGAATTCTACATAGAGCTAAAACAAACAATTCTAAAATTTATATGGAACCACAAAAGACACTGAATAGCCAAAATAATGTTGAAAAAGAAAACCAAAGCTGGAGGCATCACGATTCCAGACTTCAATTCTGTATTACTAAGCTGTAATGATCAAGACAGTATGGTACTGGCAAATAAACAGATACCTAGACAAATGGAGCAGGATAGAGAACCCAGAAATGCACCCACAGACATATGGTCAACTAATCTTTGACAAAGCAGGAAAGAATATCTGATGGAAAAAAGACAATCTCTTCAGCAAATGGTGTTGGGAAAATTGGACAGTAAATGCAGCAGAATGAACCTGTTACACTTACATCATACACAAAAATAAACTCAAAATGTATGAAAGACTTAAATGTAAGACAGGAAACCATCAAAATCCTATAGGAGAAAACAGGCAGCAATCTCTTTGACGTTGGCTGCTGCAACTTCTTATTTGACATGTCTCTGGAGGCAAGAGAAATAAGAGCAAAAATGAGCTATTGGCTGGGGTACCGGGGATCTCAGTCGGTTGAGTGTCAGACTTCTGCTTGGGTCATGATCTCACAGTTCGTGAGTTTGAGCCCCATATCGGGCTCTGTGCTGGCAACTCAGACCCTGGAGCCTGCTTCAGGTTCTGTGTCTCCCTCTCTCTCTGCCCCTCCCCCACTCACACTCTGTGTGTCTCTCTCAAAAATAAACAGGGGCGCCTGGGTGGCTCAGTCGGGTAAGCCTCTGACTTCAGCTCAGGTCAGATCTCACAATCGTGGGTTCGAGCCCTGCGTCAGGCTCTGTGCTGACAGCTAGCTCAGAGCCTGGAGCCTGCTTCCGGTTCTGTGTCTCCTTCTCTCTCTGCCCCTCCTCCTCTCATGCTCTGTCTCTCTCTGTATCAAAAATAAATAAAACATTAAAAATTAAAAATAAATAAATAAATAAACATTAAAAAAAATTTTTTAAATGAGCTATTGGCAACTTATCAAGATACAAAGATTATTCTGCACAGTGGAGGAAACAATCAGCAACCTAAAAGTAACCAATGAAATGGGAGAAGATATTTGCAAATGACATATCACATGAAGGGTTAATATTGTAAATCTATACAGAACATATCAAACTTAATGCCTAAAAGTTAAATAATCCA
>NW_021906910.1:0-549 GCF_006229205.1 Suricata suricatta | reverse complement strand
GAGGGGGAGGGAGGGAAGGGGTGATGGTCATGGTGGGAAGCACTTGTGGGGAGAAGCACTGGGTGTTATATGGAAACCAATTTGACAATAAACTATTAAATTTTTTAAAAAGATGCTCAACATCATTAAATCATCAGAGAAATGCAAATAAAACCATGGTGGAATATTACTTTACACCTGTCAGAATGGCTAAAATTAAAAACACAAGAAAAAATATGTGTTGGTAAAGATGTGGGGAAAAAGAAGCTCTGATGCAGCCACTGTGGAAGACAATATGGAGGTTCCTCAAAAAATTAAAACTAGAAATACCATATGATCCAAGAATTCCAGTACTGGAGTTTTTTTGTTTGTTTTTTTTAATGTTTCTTTATCTTTTAGAGAGAAAGAGGGAAAAAGTGTGAGCAGGGGAGGGGCAGAAAGAGAGGGGTACAGAAGGTCCAAAGAGGGCTTTGTGCCGATAGAAGAGAGCCCCTTGCAGAGCTGAAACTCATGAACTATGAGATCATGACATGAGCCTAAGTCAGACGCTTAACCGACTGAGCCACCCAG
>NW_021906909.1:0-549 GCF_006229205.1 Suricata suricatta | reverse complement strand
TAATGAAATTATAATAAGTACTTTGAGACCTTTCAAATAAGAAAGTTACTAATGTTTAAAATGAGAAAAATTCTTAAAATAGTCAAGATTTGCTCACAAATTCTTAATCTATGAAGAACCTCACATATATCATTTAATTCCATTTTATTTTGAGCCATAAAATAAGGTTATATTGTGTTTATTTTTGCATGCTAATGCAACCAAAAATATATTAAGTTGAAAAGACAGCATTCTCTCCCTATCATCAGTTGATAGTTTTGTCATAATAAAAACCTTGGAAAAATCAACTTCCAAAAACAATCCTTTCTCAAAAGATAAAATGATGGTCTGATCTAAATTCATTATAGGTAATTGAAATAAATAATTCCAGATTATAAAAGCAACAAGGTATAATGAAATGTTTGCAGTATTAAAATGTATAAGCATCACATCAGGAGTTCATAAAAAATGCAAATCCCCAGCGTTTATCCCAGACATTCTATTTCAGTAGGACAGTATGGAATCCCAAAACAAGATTTTTAGAAGACCTCTATATGATTATTATGAAAG
>NW_021906908.1:0-549 GCF_006229205.1 Suricata suricatta | reverse complement strand
GTCAGTGCTCGCTGACATTTAAAGGATTCATCATATAAGATTTTTCAAATCAGTATCAAATATTTTACAGATGCCCAAAATTAAAATTTTATTTTGTTTCTATTTTAAAGTGAAAAATTTTCTTGGATTATTGATCTGCTCTTAGGAAATTGTGAAAATAAGTTTTTCTTTGTCTTCTGGATAATCTCCTAAATGGCAAACATTCTGTGTCTTATCAGAATATTCTTCTGTGCTTTATGTTGACATTATTATTATATTTCATTATGAAAAAACACATTTTCTCACTATCATAATAAAACTCAAAGCTCAGCTATGGGTACTTACAGGAAAGACATTTAGTTCTATGTATAAAAGAAAGATTGACAATAAAATGCTAGTAAGTGTATCAGGCAAGTGTAATAAAAATTAAATGTAGAAGTGGTAGATTACTATCAGATTAGGTGAAATCTGTGCTAAAAAGCAATAAGTAGAATAGAGTGTCACAAAGAGATAAGAAGCATAATTTATTACTGTTATAATAAATATAAATCTATACATTCTAAAAAATAG
>NW_021906907.1:0-549 GCF_006229205.1 Suricata suricatta | reverse complement strand
CATGGTCCCCTCTATTGCAGAGCAATAAATCCAAAACCTTTCTAAGAAAGAAAGAATGGGTTAATTTGATTTATATGTATATGTATATACATATGCATATTTATATATGTGTATACGTGTGTGTGTGTGTGTGTGTGTACACACCATTATATACTATAATTTTATTTGTATGCAGTTCTAACATCCTTACTCCTTCCACCCCCAGGAAAAAGAAAATTAAACTGTTATTTAACCACCTGAACAAATTAGGTAAGTCTTTAAGAAAATAAAAAGGACAAAGAAACACAAAATTCAAGAAAGGGAATTAGAAAGGAAAAGAAATGTAAGACATTTGTGGCCAAACAGTTTGAAAAGTGTTGGTGGCATTCTATTTCTTTTTAAGTTTATTTATTTTGAGAGAGAGAGAGAGAATACCCAGTGGGGTAGGGGCAGAGAGAGAGAGAGGGGGAGAGAGAGAGAGAATACCCAGTAGGGTAGGGGCAGAGAGAGAGAGAGAGAGAGAGAGAGAGAGAGAGAGAGAGAGAATACCCAGTGGGGTAGGGGCAGAGA
>NW_021906906.1:0-549 GCF_006229205.1 Suricata suricatta | reverse complement strand
GCCAAACCACCCCGAATGTGCCCAATCTCATTGGAAAATGTAATTGAAACCTCAGAAATATTAAGACACTTATTCAAAGACAAGACACAGAGGTAGGATGGTGGTAGCCATTGAACCTGGTGCTGAGCACACGGGAGTTCATCACACTATTCTGTGTGCTTTATTCATAATAGAAATTTTCCATAATAAAAAGTCTTTATAATTCTGTGATTAAATAATTAGAGATTCTCATGGATAAATTTAGATCCTTTAAGAAATTTGGTTACATAAAGGCCTGGCAAGGAATTTAAACTCTAGCCAGATTCCTGAAGCATTAGAGAAACAAAACATCAATTTTAGAAGTATGTTACTTATTTTTTCCTACTCACAAAAGTAGTGTTATTTAAAACATTGAAAAATATCCCCAAAAACTCAGAAAGAAGAAAAAAATCACAAAATTCCATTCCATGTCTCAATATCCATGTTTTTATCATTTTGACATACTTATTTCTGGTCTATGTCCAACCATACAGCCTTTGCCTTATTTAACATGGTTGTGATCACACCATA
>NW_021906905.1:0-549 GCF_006229205.1 Suricata suricatta | reverse complement strand
AAATTTTCAGAATGATCTAGCTTCAAGAAAAGCAAGCAGTTAGTAGTCCTTAAGAAAAATTGATTCAGTATCTAATGGATAATTGATACCTGTCCCAACACAGCATTTTATATACTGTTAAGTGAAACTGCAATACAATCTAAGTTTATTTTGAAAAAAATAAAATAAAATAGGTGGTGTTTCCACCATTCTAATAAATTGTAAAAGTAAATTAACATATTTTTAAAAATTCTTCCTGATTTCTCAAACATTAGTAGAATAATAAATACTATATTTGCAAAAGTTTGCATGAAATGTTTTGACAGATCAGTTACTGTAAAATCTAGAATATGTTTGTTGCTATTGGACAAGATGGACACTTTCTGCAGGGCTGAGTATCTGATAGATTGTGACCCTGAGCTTCTGCTGGTCATCTCTGACACTATATGGGGAAGACAAAAAGACTTTTTTTTTTTGAGAGAGAGAGAGAGAGAGAGTGAGAGAAAGAGCAGGGAAAGGACAGAAGGAGGGGGAAACAGAGGATCCCAAGCAAGCTCTGTGCTGATAGCA
>NW_021906904.1:0-549 GCF_006229205.1 Suricata suricatta | reverse complement strand
GCTGCCACCAGGAAGCCGCCTGAGGGCTCGGGGCTACTTCACAAGTGATGTCTGATGTTTACCTACTGCCGATATCATGGCTTCGTTTGGTTTACTTAACCATGGAGGAAAAAAAAAGCCAACAGTGGTCTGTTTTTTAGTTTGACTGAGGAGACTGGCCATTTTAGGTCATTGTTCATGCTCATCACTGATGGCCCCAGCCAGCCGGGACATCCGTGGTTGTCACCCGCTTGTGCCGGTGCCCAGGTGTCAGGCTATGAGGTGTCCCTGTGAGGACAGACACATGCTGCGGCTCAAAGCTGGCCTCTGGCCAGCCGTCTCCGCCAGGCTGCAGCCGTGCAGGCACCACAGGGCGGGTAGCACCCTCTCCCCCAGGGTCCTGGGCGTGAGATCTGACCTGTAGGAAATAGGGAGACCCACGCAGGGGGACCCACATGTGCTGGAGGAAGGTGCAGCGTTTGCCAGTACCTTGGGTGGGTGTGCTGTCTCGTTGGTCACCCCTACTCTGAGCTCTTTCGGTGCACCCAGGGGAGACCACGAGCAGTGTTT
>NW_021906903.1:0-549 GCF_006229205.1 Suricata suricatta | reverse complement strand
GACAGCTCGGAGCCTGGAGCATGCTTCAGATTCTGTGTCTCTGTCTGTCTCTGCCCCTCCCCCACTTGTACTTGCTCACGCTCTCTCTCTCTCTCTCAAAAATAAATAAAACATTTTTTAAAAAGCAAAAAGGTACAACTGTGTGTTAAGAAGCAAAACATCACTACTTATTTCATTGACTTAAAAATTTTTAGTGTTCTATTATGTTTCCCTTATTAGTTTTTTTTACTTTTACAACTCACTGTATTTTTATAACATTATACACAGGTAGTTTTAAGACTCAAACAATGCAGAAAGATAAGTCCCTTGTCTACCTCTATCACTTAGGAATGAGTAGAAATCAAAGTTAAGAACAAAAATTATGAGAAAATGAATAAAACCAAAGTTGACTCTTCCAAAAGAATAAAACTCTTGTCAAGATATTAAAAAAAAAAAAAGGACAAGAAAAGAAAGAAGAAACAAATAGACAAAAGCAAAATGGGAAAGGAGAAATAACTGAAGATAAAAACGAGATTTAGATTATAAAATAGTTGGGGCACCAGGTGGCTC
>NW_021906902.1:0-549 GCF_006229205.1 Suricata suricatta | reverse complement strand
TGATGAGAACTTTTAAAATCTACTCTCTTAGCAACTATTCAGTATAGAATACAGTTTTATTAACTATAGACACCATGCTGTACAGTACATTCCCTTTACTTATCACTGAAAGTCTGTTCCTTTTCACTCCCTTCACTCTTCAGCCCCCATCCTTGCCTCTGGTCACCACGATTCTGCAATATGTTCCTTGTATGTATGAGGTTTTTCTTTTGTTTTCAGATTCCACACGCAAGTGAGGTCATACGGTATTTGTCCTCCTATTTTGTTTAACGTAAATCCCTCAAAGTCCATCCATGTTATCACAACAGCAAGATTTCATTCTGTTTTATGGCCTGAATATTATTCAAGTGTGTGTTTGTGTGTCTCTGTGAGTGTGTGTGTGTGTGTTTTCTTCATCCATTTATACACTGATGGACACTAAGATAGGTTTCCATATCTTAGTTATTGTAAATAATTCGGCAAAGAACACAGAGGTGTTCTTGAAGAATACTTTTAAGATGTGTTTTGAAGATATCTCTTCAAGATAGTGTTGAAGATAGTGGTTTTTTT
>NW_021906901.1:0-549 GCF_006229205.1 Suricata suricatta | reverse complement strand
TCCCTATTTTGAGATTAAGTGAATATCAATCTTAATTCCATGGACTATCTAAATTCCCCTTTGTCATGTCATGTGACATAGGTACAAGTTCCTAGAATGAGGACATAGATATACTGAGAAGGCCACTCTTGTGCCTATCACAACAGATGACAGGTCTGATGGCCACAGCATGACTTTTGGATCATGTGGCCCTGATGCCATTCAGTGTTTCACTTGGGACAGCTGGCACAGTTGCAAGAATGATTGGCTGGCTTGTTGATCAGTTTGCTGGTATTCTTGATATGTCCAGAGAATTCAACAGAAGTACTTTAATGCTGAATCCAACTTGTTACCTCTACCACATTCTTTGCTACTAGTTATGTCTCACTGGTGACCTGAGATTAACTTAGAGCCTAAAATACTACCACCACCATCACCACCACAACTACTACTTTCTTCTTCTCTTCCCCCATTACCTCCTTCTTCTTGTAACACATGACTTTTATCAAAGACATCAAACATGTATCAGGAACTGTGTTAACTTATTTAACAGAATGAACTATTTTAAGC
>NW_021906900.1:0-1308 GCF_006229205.1 Suricata suricatta | reverse complement strand
CACCCAGGTGTCCCAAGGATTAGAACCTATGGACTGTGAGCTCATGACCTTAGCCAAAGTCAGCCACCCAACCAACTGAGCCACCCAGGCGCCCACAGAGCCTACTTCGTCCTTCTGCCTCATCAACAAATGACTGAGGAGTTCGTGTATAAAAAAACTCTATCTCCCTTGCTCTTTAGTGGCGGGGAGGGGGTGGGGGGCACACTCAGCGTCTTAGGTCCTACAGCTGGCTCTCAGAGTTTCCAGGTGAGGCCCAGACCAAAACTCATGTCTCCAGCCCGAGAGTCCTCCAAAGGGCAGATCCATCCAGGCTAGCAGTAATGCCCAGAGAGAAGATTGCCATGAAGCCTGCAATGTTGCTGCTTGGCCAGTAGGAGGTCCTGGGAAGAACACCGAGGACAAGGTGCTACATTTGTTTGCATGACCCGGATGTATTTCACCCACCTTCAGGAAGGACGCACTATGAGCAAAAGGCCATCGGAAGCCAGACGAGGAGAGGCACAGCCCTGGTGTTGGCAGAATAGTCTTTCCAAAAGGACTCCAGGTAGACAGTTAGAAATAGCTCACCCAACTCTTCCCAGACTAAGTACTTGGACTTTGTATTATCCATTGTCTAGATCATTCATCGCTCACTCCCGCTTTCAAAGAGGCCCTTGAATTCTGGCTCTCAGCCCTGTCCCCATTGCTGGGGTGATGAGTCGCTCCGTGGTGGGGATACTGCACAGACGGTGCCTGTCCTCTGCTGGGGCATCCCCTCTCTTGCTCTGGTGTCACCCTCAATGTCCACCTGGGTGGCCAGACAGGGACAGGAGCCCTGTGCACAAATGAGGTGAGGCGGGGGCAGGGGCAGTGAGTTCAGAAAACTCGTGATCTGCTCGGAACACGGTGAGAAAAGTTATGGGCAAATGTGGTTTCAAGGTTTTATGCCAGAACCCTGACTCTACCACACAAGAGGGACCTCTGAAAATAAAAAATAAAATAAAAATAGGTGCATCACCTTGGGAAAACCATTTCTTCTTGTCGAGCTCCCATGTCCTCACCTCAAAAACGGAAACTGTAATCTTCATGGGGTTTGAAGGACACACTGGGTACATTTGCAAAAACACTTTGTAAAATGCAAAGTGGGATCAAATGAAAGGGATTGGTAATATCTGAATAAATGATATATTCATATTATGTAGTTCTCATTATATGTTAATGGTTTGACTCATTACATAACATTATCCTTCTACCATTATCTATAAAATTCATCACACACCATATCTAATCTCTCAGTAAGTCCCGCCAGTAATGATTTGGGAAGATAGC
>NW_021906899.1:0-549 GCF_006229205.1 Suricata suricatta | reverse complement strand
GAGAGAGAGAGAGAGAAAGCATGAGTAGGGGAGGGACAGACTTGGGGCTCATCATGACCTAACCCAAAGTCAGGTGCTTAACTGACTGAGTCATCCAGGTGCTCCTTTTAATAATTTTAATATTCTAATCTGTGTTGCTAGGATATGGGAATACAATTGACCTGATATATTGACTTCTCATACAACAATTTCTTCTAAGACTTACTTATAAATTCTAATAATTTGTATTTTGTATTTTCTCCATTATAACCATATCAACCACAAATATTGACAGTTTTATTTCAATCTTTTATTATCCTTACATGATTTATTTCTTTTTCTTGTCTTAATACATTAGCTAGTACCTCCAATACAACATGGATGGTAATGAAGATTGTGGGCATCTTTGTCTAAGTCCCAAACTCAGAGGCACACATTTTGCTATATGATATTTAATATTAGTATTTAATATATGTCTTTTATAAGGTTTAGGAAGTTCTATTTCCTGCATACTAAGGGACACTAATCACTAATGGATATTAAGTTTTATCACAGTTTTATTGAATTATC
>NW_021906898.1:0-549 GCF_006229205.1 Suricata suricatta | reverse complement strand
AAAAAAAATCCTATCACATATGCTGTTTTTAAGAGATAAACCTAAAATACAAGGCATAGAAAGGTTGAAAGTAAATTCTGGATGGACAAAAATCTATCATACAAACGCTACAACAAAGCTTGTTCTGGCGTATGATAGCAGATAAAACAGGGTAGAACAGCACTCACAGAGATGAAGAGGGGCAGGACAGAATAATAAAAAGATTAGTCACCTGGAACTAATCTTTTAGTTCGTATAAAGGTAAGGTAGGTAAGTAAGTAAAGGTAAGGTATTAACAACTTCAAATTTGTGTGTATCAACTAAGGTAACTTCAAACCTGACAGAACTCTAGGGAGACTGAGATTTTAACACACCTAACACACCAATTCCAGTAACTGACGGGACAAAGTCAGCCTTCGTCTTTACAAACAACTTTAAGTATCAATACAACGTCCACAAAACTACAAGCAGCCTCTACCAGGCCACACATTTCCTACGAATGTGCATTTTGGGTTGAATATCTCCTGTATTTCAGAAAAGACATGGCCTCAGATCAGTGCTTTCTTACTT
>NW_021906897.1:0-549 GCF_006229205.1 Suricata suricatta | reverse complement strand
CCCTCTGGACAGGGAGAGACCCTCGGGCTGTGGTTACCACTGAGTCACGAAACGTGCAGCCAGCCCCGTCCTCCCTCCCCGGGGCTTGCAGGCATCAGGACCTTGGGAGAGGAGAGGGTCAGGGGGCTTGGGAGGAGGGGCCAGACCTCTGTCCCACTTCCCACGTGGGTCACCTGCTGCACACGCGCCCCTTTCCCCCATATGTCCCCACGGCCAGAGGAGGCAGACGCTAGAGCCAGGGATCATGGGGTGAGTACGCTCTGTGTCTGCCTCTCTTGTGTGTCCTATCAGCGCAGGGACCCTTGTGTAGTGGCTGTGTCCCTCCCACGCCCTAACCCTCTGGACATTTAGGGGGTTTTCTGGATGGATCGTGAGGGTATCAGGCTGACTGAAATAAGTCAGACAGAGAAAGGCAAATACTGTGTGATCCTGCTTATATGTGGTATCTAAAAAACAAAACAAATAAACAAAAAAAAAACCAGAAACAGACTCATAAATACAGAGAACAAATGGATGATTGCCAGAGGGGCACTGGGGATTGGGGGGGGC
>NW_021906896.1:0-549 GCF_006229205.1 Suricata suricatta | reverse complement strand
GATGGGCTTGATTTAGACAGCTTTGCAGAAGGGGTGGCTCCGTTGGTTAAGTGACTCTTTTTTTATCGTTTACTTACTTATTTATTTATTTGGAAGGGGCCGTGGGGAGAGTCGGAGAGAGAACGCCAAGCAGTCTCCTCGAGACAGCGTGGAACCCAGTGCGGAGTTCAAGCCCATGAACTGTGAGATCATGACCTGAGCCCAAAGTGAGTCAGAAACTCAACCGACTGAGCCCCCCGGGTGCCCCAAGGGTCTGACGCTTGATTTCTTGATACATACTTGTTACAATATGTAAATATAGGCAGTAAAAGAGCAGTCTGTGATGTCAATTACCGCTAATTCATCAACATGTGTCATTCAGCCCATGAACATGCACATATGTATCTACACACAAATAGTTACATTTCTGTTGAAACAGGATCATATTCACACCATTCTTCAATTCATCATCATTTATGTCAGCAGTCCACCATGTGCAGACATTTACACTGTTTGAATTGATCGTTATTTACATCATTCCGTACTCAGCTTCTGGGCTGCACTTAGAAG
>NW_021906895.1:0-549 GCF_006229205.1 Suricata suricatta | reverse complement strand
CCATAGAAATTAAAATTGCAGCACTAGCCTTCCATTTATGATTTAAGACGACATAATTAGATGTACATATGATAAATATTTGTTATATTTGTGATATATACGTTATCTATAAGTGAATAACAGTTCTTATGCATAGTTCTACATCAACTGCAGAGTTCTCTTTGAATGCATATAAGCTGAAGGAGAGATGTAGTGATCTGAGCTCATAGGAGTAATTGGGGAAGGTTTCTAGAGAAATGTGTTTCAAACTGGGCCTCAAAATATCCTAGAGGGCCGGCAAGAGCAAGTTCCAACTGGGGTGAATTGACTAAGGAAAGATACACACAGTTTAAATATGAGAAATGGCAGATCAGTTAGCTGGTTTCCTGTAGAAGCCCCGTATTGGCAAAAAAAAATGATAAATAATGTTGGCATGTAATGATGGCATTTTAAAATGCAAAAATGATGTGTATCTAAACTAAAATTCCTACCATACCAAAATGAATCTTCCTACAGCACTGTTGGGATCAAATTGCGCTCCTGCTCAGAAGTTTTCATTGATTCCCATTA
>NW_021906894.1:0-549 GCF_006229205.1 Suricata suricatta | reverse complement strand
ATACTAGCCCTTTATCCGATATGTCATTTGCAACTGTCTTTTCCCATCCCGTCGGTTGCCTATTATGGAAAAGGAAAAGATTATTGCACACTTGATTTCAACTCTAAAGAAGTAATGCCCTTGGAATCATTAGAGAATCCTTTCAGCCTTATTAAAACTCAAGGTATTGATTCAATTTTAATCTCCACACATTTCATTACTGAAATGAATTTTGTTTTTGTATTAATTGAAGAAAGAAGTCCCTTAATAGTCACTTGTGCTGAACCAGGAACCATGTCGGAACTGAGGTTATAGTTCTAAATAAGATATGGTTTATATCCTTGTGAAGTTTATAGTTTTGGTGGGAAGGCAGGGTGAAACTAGAAGTTAAACAAGTAATTATATGAATAATCAATTATTTAAAAATAATTTTAAATTCTAAGGAGGAAAATTATAAGGGATTATTGCAAATATAACAGTGGGATATAATTTCAATAGTGGTCAAGAAATTCTACAAATGACATTTAGGTGGAGATATAACCTGTACTTTAAAAAAGTAATAGGATAACT
>NW_021906893.1:0-549 GCF_006229205.1 Suricata suricatta | reverse complement strand
AGCAAACTTCAGCAGAATTTGAGGAGTGAGTCAGACCAGCTCTAGGAGCCAAAAAGGCCATTTGCTCTCACAATCTTTTACACAGTGGAATCCAAGCATAATCAAAGGACAGCAGTATCCTTCACTATTTCAATAAATAAACATGAGTAAAAGAAAAACACATGCAAAAAGATCGAATCACAAAAATCCTTTGCTACATTACATATTCAGCTTTGAGCACTAGTTTTAAAAAGACGATTCAGGCTTGGGAAACATTAATTTGCAGGCCATCTAGTCAATTTCCTGCAAATGTTGAATGACTAATCATTAGAATAATTTTATAGAGCTTTTTGTTGAGTTATTGTTGTTTTCAATCTTCAGTTAAATGACTCACCAATGGAGTCAGCAGTGAACACTGTTATCATTGGTATAAAATCTCTCTGTTTTTCATTTGGAAGCATAATTCTGTTATTCTCTCAGTTGTGTTGTTAATGAGTACTAAAAATAATTGTTGTATAACCACTGTTATTCATCCCTAAGCTCAGAATTTAGAAACTTAAAAAAAAAAAA
>NW_021906892.1:0-549 GCF_006229205.1 Suricata suricatta | reverse complement strand
AAAATAAAGGACTGGCCCCCAAAGGTCACACTTCATAATCTCAAATGCCTTTCCCACGTGGTCTGAAAGTTGCATTCATTCATTCATTCATTCATTCATTCAACAGGTATTTACTGAGGACCTAGAGCTGAGTTAGGCCTGTGATACAGGGCAGGAAACAAAGGAGGTGAGTTGTCTACCCTCTTGGAGGTCACAGACCTGGGGGAAGGCAGGTAAAGTACAAGTTACAGGTACATTCGAGGAAGCAGGTGGTGTTACTAGAGCAAGGAGAGCCTCAGCTAGCCTGGGGATGGAGAAGGCCTCTCTGAGGAGGTGATATTCTTAAGCTGTGATCTGAAGGCAAAACAGGAGTCAACTCCCCCAAGATGGAGGGAAAAGCATGCCAGGTGGGGAGCATAGCACAAGCAAAGGCCCTGAGGTCAGAAGGCTTGGTGTTCACGAGGAACTGTAAGTATGGCCAGGAAGCAGAGAGGAGTGTGGAAGGAGAGAGGAGGAGACGGGGGAGGCAAGCAGGGACCCGATGATGCACAGCCTCACAGGCTTTGTAAA
>NW_021906891.1:0-549 GCF_006229205.1 Suricata suricatta | reverse complement strand
TTCTGCTTGCCATTGGATGGAATATTCCATATACATCTAAGAGGTCCTTTTGGTTTAAAGTACAGTTCAAGTCTAGTATTTTCTTATTGATTTTCTGTCTGGATGATCAATCCATTGTTGAAAGTGGTGTATTGATGTTTCCTATTATTATTGTATTATTGTCCTTTACTTCCCTCAGATCTATTAGTTTTTGCTTAATATATTTAGGTGTTTCAATGTTGGGTGCATATATATTTTGTTATTACATTCTCTTGAATTGAGCCCATTGTCAATACATAATGATCTTCATTGTCTTGTGTTACAGTCTTGACTTAAGTCTATTTGTCTCATGTAAGTATGGCTGCTCTTGATTTCTTTAGTTTCCATTTTGTAAGATATCTTTTTCCATCCCTTAATTTTTAGCCTGTGTGTATCATTAAAGCTGAAGCATATCTCTTGTAGGCAGCATATAGTTGGGTTTTGGTTTTTTGTACATTCAGACACTCTGCCTTTTGATTGGAGAAATTAATCCATTTACACTTAAAATAATGTTTGCTAGGTAAGGACTTA
>NW_021906889.1:0-1308 GCF_006229205.1 Suricata suricatta | reverse complement strand
ATTTTCTCAACAGTAACATTGTGAAATATAAACATTAGAGAAATGAAGATGATGTAATCACAATTTTAAGCTAATCATACAGATGATGTTTCCTTCTTGGAGCTAAGTATCTCAATTCAATCTATTTATAGAATTTGCTCTTGCAATTGCTGATTTCTAATTTCTCTCGTTACTCTGGACTTTAAGAAAACTTACCCATGAAACTTACCCAATTCTTCTATATATCCAATTACAGAACGCAGTAACTGATATCCTTGATTTCTGCACCCATACAGAAAAAAATTGTATCTTACACCTGGTCGAAACTGATCTACAGGACAAACACAATTAACTTTCATAAGTACATATTACTATGAATATCTATTTTAGAAATATCAAATTTATGTTAAAGTTATTCTAAAATTTCCAAAGCTAATTTTAAACATGTTTTCTTACTCTAAAAAAAAATTCACATTTTCAAAATTGATATTCAGAGTGAAAAATGACTGAAGAAAAATGAAAAAAATTCCCTTCTGTTGTAATAAACACTATTATAACAAGACATGACCCTGAAGGGACGGAATAGTGGGCAAAACTTTCATTTTTTTCTTAAAATCAAGCAATGATGACTTCTTCTCAGATCTGGTCCAGGGTCAGTTTACTAGCCAGTCACAGATCCACATCGAGCCCCTGGAAAGCCCTCCCCTGGCCAGTGCTCTCTCTTCCTCCCTGCTCCAAAAAGCAGACACTAACAAGTCCTCCCTCCCTGGACGCTGCAGGGTGGAAGGAACGGGCCGTACGTAGAGTCGGCTTCTCTTTACAGCATTACCGTACCGTGCCCTCGGGTTATTAACTTCACAAGCCGTGCAAGAGAAGCATCTTAACTTCAATTCAAAAAGCCCCTTTTTAAATACCTCCTTGATACCATGCGACCTGAGAAATGGTGGGAACAGGTGCATGCAGCATGGCCCGTGGCCTACAAAGGCTGGCAGAGTGGTGGGGGGACAGATGAACGGGGGGTACCCAGGACACAATGTGCTAGCCTACAGGGCCTATCATAGGCTGTGGCACCTTCAGTGCGGGACCAAATGAGTTTAGGAATATCACAAAAAGCCACCAAGAAGTGACATCTGAACAGGGCCTTAAAGGGCAATCAGGAGCTCACCAGTGGTAGTCTAGGGAGACGATACTGCTCAGGGGGAAATTCTGCTGTGGTCAGAGCACTAGTTCTCCAGCTACGTGCCCACAGAACACCAGTGGGTCTACAAGCTCAAAAGAGAGACAGTCAACCTCTACAATCATTCTGCACCTTTTTTCTTTGGAGACAGG
>NW_021906888.1:0-549 GCF_006229205.1 Suricata suricatta | reverse complement strand
TTTGGGAAGTTTTTTATTGATTACAGCTTCATCACTATTTGAGAACATCTGCAAAAACAAAATCATTTAGTGTTACTTAACATTTTATGACATTCAATTCAAAGTTTAGAGGCAATCCTCTAAAGAGAGGGGTGAATAAGTATAGTGGGTATTATAAGCTAAAGTCATAGTTTTAGAGACTCTTTAGCCTGCAAAACATCTGAGACATTTACCTTTTCCCCTGGCTTTAGAAAAAATTAACTAATAGGAATCAGAGGGATGACATTACGTGACAGTATTGTTTAAAGTGTTTTTCATGTATTAATGTACTGAACCTTCATATTATCCTTAATCTTCATTTTCTACATAAGAAAACTGAATTGCAAAAGGTTTGCTTGCTTAAAATCACAACACTGCACAGTGACCACTTAAAAGTGCCATTAAGAGGGGCGCCTGGGTGGCTCCCCCGCACCACAGTCGAAAGGTCCTGAGTAGGGGGTTGGTGTCGGCGAAAATATCTCTAAGAAAGAAGATGAAGAAGACGGACAAGACAGACAAGACAGACAGCCT
>NW_021906887.1:0-549 GCF_006229205.1 Suricata suricatta | reverse complement strand
GCATATCAGCTCCTAAAAGACACCTTAGGGCATGGCAGTGTGCTAGGGCATGTTGGGGTGGAGGATCAGCAAGAGCCACCAAGGAACCCGAGTACAAAATGACGTGTGCTAAGTGGTAGAAACAAGGTGGCCTCCCGAGTCCCAAAAAGGAAGAAGAAATCTGTTTCCTCTGGAGTGATCAGAAAAGACCACCCCAAATTCTGGGGATGGGCTGGGGGCCAAGCCTGAAAGAACGGGAAGGCCAAAACATCACATCCTCCAGTCTCCCTTGGCCTTTAGAAGTCCAAATGACAAGGAATGTGGGCCTTGCACAGAAGTTTGCGTTTGGGATTGGCCAAACATAAAAACGCTTCTGACGATTAAGCTAAGCCCCAACATACGCAAAGGAAGCGGGAGGTATAAGCGCCAAAGGAGAACAAGAAAGAGTCGTGGGCGGGATTAACTGGAAGTCCTCTGAATGTTGCGGACAGTCAGCGCCACCCGCGGGAGCCCGGCCCTGGAGCACCTCCGGAGTCTGGGCAAGGGGAGTCTCTTTGGCCTTTGCTCTCC
>NW_021906886.1:0-549 GCF_006229205.1 Suricata suricatta | reverse complement strand
AAAAAAAACAAAAAGTATTTTTCAGGATCTAGGATTTCTTTTGTACTGTAAATATCTGTCCAAACTATATGTTGAGCCTAAATTAAGTAGACTCAAAACAGCAATCACATTGATTGTCCAAAAGCTGTAAGATTCCTCTTTAACCAGAGAGCCATGGTGATATTTCTCTTCAGGAATTAACTTTAGTTCAGGGTTAGTGTCCACTAATCCCTCAATGCATAGGATATTTATACTTACTATTGTTTAGTTTCCATACTAAACACCAGGAAATGAGCATTCTGGTCACTCAAAGGGCTCTGTATCTTCTAGATTTACTGAAGTCATATAGTGTTAGGGATGGGACTATTACTTATTATTTAGTTCAGTCTAGCCTACACTTAAGTTTTCTTTAGATATTGCTGTTATACATAGGACATAGAACTTTAGTGGGTTGTCTGTATATTTGAATTGTAGAGACATGTGTGACTAAGCCCAAACCAACCATTAATTCACACCGTGAGGATACTACCAACTGCACTGCCTATGTGAAAAGCGTACCCACAGATCCAC
>NW_021906885.1:0-549 GCF_006229205.1 Suricata suricatta | reverse complement strand
GGTATTCTGTTAAATTGTTAGTGTTCAGCAGGGTAAACCATAGCCTAGCTCTTAGTCACCAGGCCAGGTACCAGCTGTCAGCTCTCAGACTTGAATTTTATTTTCTCCCTCACCACCTAATAAATGTTTATTTTGAGCAATTTATTTAAACATTGTGAACTTTCATATTTTTGATGTATAAAATCGGAACAATAACACCGTCATCAAATAGATTTTGAGGATGTGATTTCATCAATTTCTGTAATTTAAGATATACGCATCAGTCATAGAGGCCCAGGGTACGCAGGAAGTTTCAGACAAAAAGTTTCTTTTTCTCTCCCACTGTATATCCATCACAAGTTGGCTTGTGGGAGTGTGGGGAAGCTCCTGTTGTCTTTATTTTGGATCCTAAGCTTGGAAGTCTTCTATACTTGGTATGGCAAAGGAAAAAAGATCATGCAGCAGTTCATAAACTTTCTTCCCAGAAAGAGCACATCTAACACCCACCCAAACTTCACTGGCTAAATAGCCACAGAAAACTTAAGATGGAGGTGGAAAAATTCCTGTGGA
>NW_021906884.1:0-549 GCF_006229205.1 Suricata suricatta | reverse complement strand
AAGGATGCTTCTCTGTTCCTAGCATTGGGTGGGGCTTCTTGGAAGGATGTGTTTCTCCCAGAGCTCCCGCGACAGGTGGGAACTCCTATTGTCTGTTCTATCAGTTGCGCCAGAGTGTGGGGTCCTTCAAATGTCAGCTCTTTTCAAAGGGCGTCAATAAATCTTATCTAAAGTCAATAATATATTCAGAAAATATATCATTGTACCTATTTTATTTCATTTTTAAAAAATACTTATTTTGTGAGAGAGATAGAGAGTGACTAGGGGAAGGACAGAGAGAGAGGGAGACAGAGAATTCCAACAGCCTCTGCACTGTCATTGCAGAGCCTGACATGGCGCTCAAACTCATGAACCGTGAGATCATGACCTGAGTGGAAGTCAAGAGTTGGACGATCAACCAGCTGTACCACCCAAGTGCTCCTTATTGTGTCTATTTTATTTTATTTTTAAACAATATTTATTTATTTTGAGAGTGAGAGAGTGAGTGAGAGTGGCGTGGGGGAAGGGCAGAGGAAGAGAGAGGAGGGGGAGAGAGAAAGAAAGAGAGAG
>NW_021906883.1:0-549 GCF_006229205.1 Suricata suricatta | reverse complement strand
GCTGTCCAGTGAGGTTCCCTGGTCTGGACAGGATGGGCCAGGGAAGTCACACAGGAGAACAAGGACTAGGCTTTTTATGGGACAGCAGCCTCTGATGTGTTTCTGGGGGCAAAGAACCCCTTGTAAGGCGGAGAGATGTGGCCAGAGCAGATGACGTGCTTTCAGCAGCTGGCAGAGAGCGGCGGGGTGCTCCTCTCCCCAAGCCTGCCAAACCTGTCACTACCTGGGCCGGCGGTTCAGGAAAGTGTGCAGAGCCACCATCCTCAGGTCACCCACCCAGATGCCGACACCCATGCTTCCAGACCCCGGGTCTCTCCAACCATGTCTTGACCTAAGCATTACAGATCTGCCTTGGCCGGACATTGAGTCACCTCCGGAGCGCCTGAACTTAACTCTTAGATCATCTGTTTGCTTTTCACTGTGTCTGCTCTCCTTCTTCCAGAGCTGAAAACCTCCTGTCTGGAAGGAAGAGAAAATCTAACATAAAGAATGATTCTTGTCTCTCTGTTATTAAGCTGTGTTGGGAATTAAGGTTAAGTTCACCACTCC
>NW_021906882.1:0-549 GCF_006229205.1 Suricata suricatta | reverse complement strand
CCTAAATAAGAAGTTCTAATGCTCTTACTATTTCTTGTGTTCTGGTTTTGGTGGACCTCTTCTCCTCCTTCCCACCAAGCTTAATGTCAAGCTCCTGAAATTTTCTTTTTCTAAAAGTTTCCCAGGTTGGTAATTCAAAAGATCCATTCTTTCATTCGCCAAATATTTGCAGATGGTCTGCATCAAGCTCCATGCCAGCGAGTCCTCCCAGGCCAGACCGGAGGGTCTCAGCATCACTGAGTATCAGTCCTGGGGCACGGTGGTGTCTGTGTGAAGAAATTCATAAACTTAGCTGTTGGACTTTAACATGAGAATGTCAGACAAACTAGTGAATGAAAAATTCTGAGTCTGGATAAGGTGAACCCAACTTGGAATACCCAGAACACAGGCAAGCAGGCAAGTAGAGGGGGTAGCCTTTAGACTTTATGGGTTCCATAGCAATGATAGAATCTGATGAAAGCTTTAAAATCTCATCCTAAAAAAAATACATACACAAACACTATATATATATACACACTATATATATAGTGTTTGTGTATGTATTTATAT
>NW_021906881.1:0-549 GCF_006229205.1 Suricata suricatta | reverse complement strand
CTTTGGATAGGCTCTTTAGACAAAAAAATCTTCCTTTCATCAGATAACCCATCTGACTGGTCGTGACTCCTTGAAATACTATGTCCATGGGGTTCCAAACATGTATCGAAGTTCAGCTGGAAAAAAGAAGTGATTATTAATGATGCCTGCCATTGATATTACACAAGAAATTATTCTCACATGCTAGATATGTGCTATCCTTCTGTTCTTAGTTTAAAGTTTGGCATAAATCTAAACATGCATGGGGACTTTTTTTTTAAAGTTTATTTACTTATTTTGAGAGAAGGGGAAAGAGAGAGACAGAGAGCAGGGGAGGGGCAAAGAGAGGGAGAGAGAGGGAATCCCAAGCTGGCCCTGCACTGTCAGCATGGAGCCTCTCCCTCTCTCTCTGTCTCTCTCTCTCTCTCTGTCTCTCTCTCTCTGTATCTCTCTCTTTCTCTCTCTCTCTCTCTCTCTCTCAAATTAGCATTAAAGAAATAAATAAAAATAAAAGTAAACCTTAAAAAATATGGTAAACAGACAAACCCAATAAGGCATTTAAACCCCATG
>NW_021906880.1:0-549 GCF_006229205.1 Suricata suricatta | reverse complement strand
TGCCTTTTCTCTGATCCCTGGAAGTAATTTATGGGGTTACAGATGAGGATGTAGTAATTATTTTATATCTCTTACACCTATTCCCAAGTTATTACTCTTATTAATTAGCATGCATTCTATATTGATAATAAAAATTTTACCTGACATTTTTTTGAAGCCAACATTACTTAGTTTATTTCTGTCTTTTAAAATGACTTGTTCAGATTTTACTGTTCTAATTTTCACTTGTTTTTTGGCAATATCTTCCAATGCTTTTATGATTGTAGAAGTTCTACATACACTATCAAAAGGGTTTGCAATCTTCACATCTTCATATAATTCATGTTTTCTTTTGGGTTTCTTTAATTTTATCTATTTTATTTATCTAAAATTTTAGCATATAGTCTGATGAGACACAGTAGCATGATTGTTTTAAAATTTCCAAACAGATAAATATTCCAATTTGAAGCACTGAGAAATTCCAATTCAGGTCAATCTAAACTATCTATATAATAAAGTAGAAATTGCACTCTGGTTCTATGTTTCTATTAAGCTCTCTTACACTTAATA
>NW_021906879.1:0-549 GCF_006229205.1 Suricata suricatta | reverse complement strand
TTGGGATCCAAGCCTTGCAGAGTTTTTCCCTGCATCAAAGCTTTGGTGTTAGGGTGAAGTGTTGGGATGCTCTGAATCTAGAAATGTCACAGAGTGCGGCAAAAGGCTTGGTAAACTTTTCATTTAATGTTCATTTAATGACCATGCCCCTCCCATGCCCAAACTGTAGCCAAAGACTACAATGCTCTTTGCAGGAAGCTCTGTGGGAGCAAAGCAGAGAGAAAGAATATCAATAAGAAACATTGAAATCATTTTTTCCCATGAATTTAAAAGTAACAGCTTTCTCTCTAATCTTGGCAATGCTTATCATCTGGGTATGTCATTTTGCCAGAAAGGAAAGTATCTCTGAACAGCCAGAGCAGTACTTCCTACAGATTAATAAAAATTATAGTTTTAAATGTAATTCAAAATTTGGGAGGAATCACCAGTTTTTTTCCCCCCAAGATACACAGACTAAAAGTTGTTGATTAGAATTTTGTGTGCCTTATTTCAAAGGATGTTAAAACAATTTTATCAAATCAGAAAGTGAAATATTTATTCAAATTAGTC
>NW_021906878.1:0-1308 GCF_006229205.1 Suricata suricatta | reverse complement strand
CTTTTCTTTCCCAGTGCCATAAAGATATTCCCCTTGCCTTTTTTTAAAATTTTAAACTTCTGCCTCTCGGATTTAAGCCCTTCATCTATTTGGAGTTGGTTTTCATATGTGATGTGAGACAGGAATCCGGACTCAGTTTTACCCATGGATAGCCAATGTTTACCGCACTGGTTACTGAGAATGTCCTCATTTCTCACGATTTGTCTGGCAGAAATTTCAAATGTCGTGGTTTCACATCTCAGCTCATGTCTTGTGTGGCTTTCTGGTGGGTCAGCCTTTCTGTCTATTCTTGAATAGACACAACATCACAAAAGCTGTACGATAAGTGTGGCTAACTGGAACAGCACATGACTCAGTTAGGTCCTTCTTGGCCATTTTCTCTACGAAGTTCATTTTGAAATCTGCTTGTTGATGCTACAGCAAAGAACTATTAAGATCTTACTTGGAATTACAACAAATACATCTTTTAAGCGGATCCTGACACATTTGAATATTACTCCTCCTGAATGAGACACCTGACTCCATTTCTTGGGTATTCTCTAGAAACAACCCAGTTTTCTGATTTTCCTTCCTAACATACTGCACAACTTTTGTTCATCTTTTCTTCTCATTTGGTATTGCAATTTGACTTTTCTTATATTCCTTATATGTAGAGAACTTGCAAAAAATAATGGCAGTTTTATTTTATCTTTTCCAGTATTTACCTCTTGTTTTATTGTCTTCATTATGGTTTTCCATACAGCTGTGAATATTAATCATGGTAGCCACCGCCCTCCTATCATCCATGTGTTCCAATGAAATGTTCTTGGGCTCCTGGGTGGCTCAGTTGGTTAGGCCCCCCACTCTTGCTTTTGGCTCAGGTCATGATCTCACAGTCGAGATGGGGCCTGAGTGGGGCATGGAGCCTGCTTAAGATTCTCTCTCTCTCCCTCTCTCCCTCTCTCTCTCACTCCCCCCTCCCCTGCTCTCCTGCTCTTGCTCTCTCTCTCTCTCTCTCTCTCTCTCTCTCTCTGAGCTCCAACCTCATTGGAGGGAAGTCTGAAACCAGCGAGTCCTCCAAACATTTGCTGCCAATTCATCCGCATTACTCTGAAGAACATTAGTTCTGCTTTTTTTTATTTTTAAAATTCTAGACATTTTACTTCTTTCTTGGTTATAATTAGTCCCTAGTAGGAATATAAAGCAGCTTCTATGTTTAATTTCTTTGGTATATCAATTCACTTCTTTTTCAAAAACATTTTTATGTTTTATTTCTTGAGAGACAGAGTGTGAGCAGGGGAGGGGCACAGAGAGAGGGAGACACAGAAT
>NW_021906877.1:0-2683 GCF_006229205.1 Suricata suricatta | reverse complement strand
GAGGATAGTTTGACTTAGTTAAGTAACCATGGGAAGGCCTGGTGAGGTAATAGGTATCTCAGGCAGGAGTCATCCAATTATAAGAAAGAGGAACCCATCTGAAGCAGGGTGAGGAAGGGGAGATTTCTTGTACAAATGGAGGGGGTGTGCATGGCATGTAGAGGCAGGAGGTAGAGCTGGGCTTCGTTGTTTCAGGAAGCTCCTGTCTTCATTGTCCTCTTTCTGGCTAGTCTGTTTTTACCTGTCTACTTATCTGTATTTCTGCTGCACTCTGATCTCTGCAGCATCTTCTTCTGTAAGGCAAAGTCTCTTAACTTTGGGTTGCACTTAAGGATGCACTAGCAGCAGGCAGGCAACTTGAACTTTTGTGCCCACCTTGGTCCCAATAACTACAGGCTTTAGTCTCAATCACAAAACCCTGGGATGATGGCTCCTTGGCCCAGTAGGGGTCACACATTCATCTTTGGTCTGTTTAGGTGTACCTGGTATAGGGGTTATTCTCTTGGATCGTAGCAGTACTTGTAACTTCTCTACTCAAGTTGTATAGGTGGGGACAGAGTCAAGACCATCTTTAGAAAAGATATTGCAGTAGAATGTGCTTGGGATAGGAGGAATCACAGCAAAGGATGAAATGTGATTTGGAAAGAAAACCAATGTGGAGAAGGAAGAGGTTAGATATTGTAGGGGGAAGAATAGTGGCTGTGAAGATGTAGTTTAGGTTTGTCTCATATTTTTTTAATAATAGGTTCACATGTGTATGTGCACACTTCATCTTCCACAAGCTGGTGTGGCGCAGCTTATAGAAGAAAATTAAATTAAAATTCGGAACCAGTTTAAGCTAATTTGTTCTGCTTTATTGTCTACCTTCTGTAAATGGACTGTGGCTTAATTGTTACATATAATTTTTCCATAACTAAGATAATTATTTGAGACTGTTAACATGGCACCAAACCCCACATTTTTTTACTTCGTTAGCACCCAGGAAAACTACAAATCCCAGCCTTCCCTGCGAGTCACATAACTAGGTTGTGATTAATGCTACATTGGTGCGCTTCCATCCTTGAATCCTGAAATCCTCCTACCCAGTCTCCAAGCTCTATCACTCTTCCCTTGCCTGCCACTTCACTCCTGAGAACTCAGTAAAGTACTCAAAATCCAAAGACATTGGTTCAGCCACGAAATGGAAAATTCTGCATTCTCAGATGGCTCCATAGAGCAGAGATCCTCTGAGGACTTTGATTAGTTTAAGACATGAGTGACAAGTGGGTAATGCCACTAAGTTTTTAGTGTTAATTGTAATGGCTCTTTCCCCTTTATTGAGAGTACTGATTGTTTTCTCTTAGAGTTTGTCTTCTCACCTAACTATATGGCAGAGATGGTGGCATATTTTAATAAAAAGGTAACAAATCCATAACATAGAATGGTAAGGTTATAATAGAGTGAAAATTATCAGCAAAGAGGATATATAAATCTGACACTAAAGAAATTATTTACAAATGAACTATCCATTAATGTACCTAGGTGTTGAATCTTCAGTGATGGCATATAATCCATTTATTGATTTATTTTTTGACTGCAATTAATTGTTTGCTTTACACAAGAACGTTTGAATTTCATCAGTTTCAAGTCCTTTCCAGAATGGTAGCTACAGTGAAGTCTTTTATTTACTAATGTAGTTCAGGGAGAAATTTTCTTAAGATAATCTTTTACCTGCCAAAAAGTTGGTTTTTCATAATGGAAATATAAATAGAAACACCATTCATCAATGTTTAAGTTTTTCCATTGCCACCCGTATAGCTGACATGGATGTATAACCCAGATGATAAATGCAAGCATATTAGCACACACACAGCCCTGTGCTAAGAGGTCTTATGTGTTGATAGCAGTGCATGGTTTGTTTTATTTTGCTGCTGTGGAGTTTCTGACAGTCCTGTACTAACCTGTTTTGTTTTGTCATTAATTCTGTTTTCAAGTTATAGAACTCTCTAAAAGCGGTAGAAAAAGCCGTGGAGTAGAGTCAGTGCTTTTGGTTTCATCTCTGCCACATCTTGGCCTGTTACCATAGACATAACCTCCCCTCTTTGGATCCTATTTTCTATAACAGTAAGATGAAATGAGACTCAGAATGGACTTTGCAGTCAGAGGGTGACTTGGGACAAATTTGGTAGCCTCTGAGATCCTCAGTTCCCAACTACCATGGGGTCAGTGCCTTTTCCCTGTCAAGGCCAAGGTGAGCCTTGGGGCTCATATCAAGTCCTGGTACACAGTGAGTATTTGAATATTTGCTTTCCTTGCTATGTTCTCTGATACTTGAGAGCTGACCACTTTCTTCTCAGAGGAACAGCAAATATGGGAATCTACCCTTTGTTATCTCATTGGTGGTCAGGCTGTGGTAGATTTACTAGACAAAAGTGCACTTCTGTCCTATCCTCTTAATGATACCACTGGCATGAGGCGGTATCTCAATGTGGTTTTGATTTGGATTTCCCTGGTGATGAGGGATGTTGAGCATCGTTTCAAGTGTCTGTAGGCCATCTCATTGGAGACATGTCTATTCATTGTCTTCTGCCCATTTCTTCACTGGATTATTCGTTTTTTGGGTGTGAATTTAGGTGAGTTCCTTGTAGATTTTGGATACTAGCCCTTTATCCGATATGCCATTTGCGAGTATCTTTTCCCATTC
>NW_021906876.1:0-549 GCF_006229205.1 Suricata suricatta | reverse complement strand
GAGAGAGAGAGAGAGAAAGCATGAGTAGGGGAGGGACAGACTTGGGGCTCATCATGACCTAACCCAAAGTCAGGTGCTTAACTGACTGAGTCATCCAGGTGCTCCTTTTAATAATTTTAATATTCTAATCTGTGTTGCTAGGATATGGGAATACAATTGACCTGATATATTGACTTCTCATACAACAATTTCTTCTAAAATTTACTTATAAATTCTAATAATTTGTATTTTGTATTTTCTCCATTATAACCATATCAACCACAAATATTGACAGTTTTATTTCAATCTTTTATTATCCTTACATGATTTATTTCTTTTTCTTGTCTTAATACATTAGCTAGTACCTCCAATACAACATGGATGGTAATGAAGATTGTGGGCATCTTTGTCTAAGTCCCAAACTCAGAGGCACACATTTTGCTATATGATATTTAATATTAGTATTTAATAAATGTCTTTTATAAGGTTTAGGAAGTTCTATTTCCTGCATACTAAGGGACACTAATCACTAATGGATATTAAGTTTTATCACAGTTTTATTGAATTATC
>NW_021906875.1:0-549 GCF_006229205.1 Suricata suricatta | reverse complement strand
GGGAAAATGTATTCATCTGTGGGATCTTGGCAAATTAGTGAGATTCTAGGTTGGAACAAAAAAGGCAAAGAAAGATCCTGGGACGAGATGACCCAGACAGAGTTGGGCTGAAGAGGCAATTTGAGAACAAGTCAATAGTGTGACACTAATGGAAGATGTGCTGAGAGGAGTTCTGGAAAACTGATTAGGAACATGTTGCATTCTGATGGAGAAGGCCAGGCAGGCTGCTAGAGACTTGGCGTTAGGCGAAATGTCTTGTTCTGCGCCCTGCACAGCAGGTCATGGGGGGAGCCTCTGGGAGACTGTGTCATATTCTGATTCTGGACTGCAAGCATGCCAGTAGGGATCCCCGGGTGGGTACTGGGGATAAGAGGCCTCAAACCAGCCACTGGCAAAATATCTGTCCGTTCCAGATGCCAGCGTGTGCAGAGAAGCAAGTGAAGACGTGTGCTCATGGGTGACAGAGACAGATAGAGAGAGAGAGAGAGAAAGGCAGAGAGTATCTAATATCTATATTAGATACCTAATATCTAATTTATATATATATAT
>NW_021906874.1:0-549 GCF_006229205.1 Suricata suricatta | reverse complement strand
AAAATAAAGGACTGGCCCCCAAAGGTCACACTTCATAATCTCAAATGCCTTTCCCACGTGGTCTGAAAGTTGCATTCATTCATTCATTCATTCATTCATTCAACAGGTATTTACTGAGGACCTAGAGCTGAGTTAGGCCTGTGACACAGGGCAGGAAACAAAGGAGGTGAGTTGTCTACCCTCTTGGAGGTCACAGACCTGGGGGAAGGCAGGTAAAGTACAAGTTACAGGTACATTCGAGGAAGCAGGTGGTGTTACTAGAGCAAGGAGAGCCTCAGCTAGCCTGGGGATGGAGAAGGCCTCTCTGAGGAGGTGATATTCTTAAGCTGTGATCTGAAGGCAAAACAGGGGTCAACTCCCCCAAGATGGAGGGAAAAGCATGCCAGGTGGGGAGCATAGCACAAGCAAAGGCCCTGAGGTCAGAAGGCTTGGTGTTCACGAGGAACTGTAAGTATGGCCAGGAAGCAGAGAGGAGTGTGGAAGGAGAGAGGAGGAGACGGGGGAGGCAAGCAGGGACCCGATGATGCACAGCCTCACAGGCTTTGTAAA
>NW_021906873.1:0-549 GCF_006229205.1 Suricata suricatta | reverse complement strand
ATACTAGCCCTTTATCCGATATGTCATTTGCAACTGTCTTTTCCCATCCCGTCGGTTGCCTATTATGGAAAAGGAAAAGATTATTGTACACTTGATTTCAACTCTAAAGAAGTAATGCCCTTGGAATCATTAGAGAATCCTTTCAGCCTTATTAAAACTCAAGGTATTGATTCAATTTTAATCTCCACACATTTCATTACTGAAATGAATTTTGTTTTTGTATTAATTGAAGAAAGAAGTCCCTTAATAGTCACTTGTGCTGAACCAGGAACCATGTCGGAACTGAGGTTATAGTTCTAAATAAGATATGGTTTATATCCTTGTGAAGTTTATAGTTTTGGTGGGAAGGCAGGGTGAAACTAGAAGTTAAACAAGTAATTATATGAATAATCAATTATTTAAAAATCATTTTAAATTCTAAGGAGGAAAATTATAAGGGATTATTGCAAATATAACAGTGGGATATAATTTCAATAGTGGTCAAGAAATTCTACAAATGACATTTAGGTGGAGATATAACCTGTACTTTAAAAAAGTAATAGGATAACT
>NW_021906872.1:0-549 GCF_006229205.1 Suricata suricatta | reverse complement strand
AGATCACTTTTGTTAAACGTCCTGTAATGTCGGCATCTGGTGTTTGTTGTCTCTTCGACAACCTTGTCTCCTTTCTCCAAAGCAGTTGAGTTTTCCCGTGACTGTGACGGTAGAGAGTGCTTCTTCCTCGGAAGCTGAAGAGGTCGGCGATTCTGCTGAAAGTGCTCAGGAGGAGCCTGAGAGGACCAGTGTAAAACAAGAAGCATTACAGGTACAAAGCTGTCACCTGAAAGATACGGACATTATTTTTCGAACCGGTGGTGGCCATCTGGCGGGAGCCTGATGACACCGTCTGTGGCTCAGCTCACCGGCGGGTTGTGTCTCCGCCTCCGCGGGTCCTTGGTGTAGAGCAGGGCGAGAGGGAGATGTTCGATTCTGAGAAATGAAAATCAAAGCACGTCCTCAGTAATAGATATTTTCCTTCCCTCAGAACCATAGGCTGTAAGATGTAGAGAGAACCTTACTGATCATCAGATAACTCCAGGAAACATATCTCTGGATGAATGTGGCCTGCTGATTTGGTACATTTATTTCACAGATCAGGAGATC
>NW_021906871.1:0-549 GCF_006229205.1 Suricata suricatta | reverse complement strand
TCCACAGGAATTTTTCCACCTCCATCTTAAGTTTTCTGTGGCTATTTAGCCAGTGAAGTTTGGGTGGGTGTTAGATGTGCTCTTTCTGGGAAGAAAGTTTATGGACTGCTGCATGATCTTTTTTCCTTTGCCATACCAAGTATAGAAGACTTCCAAGCTTAGGATCCAAAATAAAGACAACAGGAGCTTCCCCACACTCCCACAAGCCAACTTGTGATGGATATACAGTGGGAGAGAAAAAGAAACTTTTTGTCTGAAACTTCCTGCGTACCCTGGGCCTCTATGACTGATGCGTATATCTTAAATTACAGAAATTGATGAAATCACATCCTCAAAATCTATTTGATGAAGGTGTTATTGTTCCGATTTTATACATCAAAAATATGAAAGTTCACAATGTTTAAATAAATTGCTCAAAATAAACATTTATTAGGTGGTGAGGGAGAAAATAAAATTCAAGTCTGAGAGCTGACAGCTGGTACCTGGCCTGGTGACTAAGAGCTAGGCTATGGTTTACCCTGCTGAACACTAACAATTTAACAGAATACC
>NW_021906870.1:0-549 GCF_006229205.1 Suricata suricatta | reverse complement strand
TGCTGTAAAGCTATTTCAGGAATCAAGGGGGGGAAACAATATTATAATGAATCATTATTGCTCTAATCACCGAAGAAATTACAGGGGTTTGGGGAATTATGTGCCAAGAAATGTGCACTATAGACTAAAACTACTATATAGATTTCGACATCACAGTGTCACAGTTTTATTCAGCTCTCTAGCCTCCATGGGATGAAGTGCCAGTCACACTTGGTCATGGCCAAATCTATCTTTTCCCTGGCCCTGCATCTGTGTGCTTAGAGATCGTAGACCAAATGCACTGGGCATAGCCTCTAACTTGGGGATGTCCAGACTAAGGTGATTTCCTCAATTTCAGTACACACCAATTTTTCTTCTAGCTTGGGACAGAGCAGTGGGTGAAGTGTCAGGAGCAACATGGTATAAAAAGTTTGAAGGTTAAAAACTAAGGGAACACTCAATATGTGAAGCTTCATAGCAGCAATGTCAACAATAGCCAAAACATGGAAGGAGCCTAAATGTCCATCACCTGACGAATGGATCAAGAAGATGTGGTATATATTCACGATG
>NW_021906869.1:0-549 GCF_006229205.1 Suricata suricatta | reverse complement strand
TAGCTCAACTAAAAGTATTGTGTCTTCTATCCTTCTTACTTTGGAACTTTTGAAATATTCTTGTCTCATTCTATATATTCAATCTCCAAATTATGGCTATTCTGCTTCAATGATCCAGGACTTTGTATAAGCTTTGAGTACCTAGTTGTACCTTTCTTTGTCTCACTGAAGAGCTTTTCTCCCTCATTTCAGTCTGTTAAAGACAATTTTATCTCTCAATTTCCAAATATTCAAGGCCATTCCACAACATGCCATTCCAGTGACATCATTATAACAGATCTATTTTTAAATTTTACATGTCATAAATGAATTGCTGGGAAACTACATTTCAAATAAATGTGTTTTCTCACAGTTAATTTTCACAAAACTATGATTAATGGCTATGAATGGCATAGTTCTTTTGCTATATTCATCTTGGCTTTTTAGCATCTAACATTTTGTCATTGGATGATTGCAGTTTCCTTGTGGAGTTACACTACAAGCACTTTTAAATTATAGGCATATTTATGGGGCACCTGGGTGACTCAGTTGCTTAAGTCTCTATCTCTT
>NW_021906867.1:0-549 GCF_006229205.1 Suricata suricatta | reverse complement strand
CTGCCGCCCTCCCGCGTTGCATTTCTCCTTTCTCTCTCCGGGCTTTCCAATTTGTTATTTCTTTACCTTTGTCTTCCTCGTTGAAAATTTCCCTCCTAATCCTCTTTCCTTCTTCCACTATCTCTTTCGTTTCTCTTTATTTCTGAGTTATTTTCTGCCTTTATTTTTCCAGTTCTGTCCCTCTCCTTTCTTTCCACTTCATTTTTCATCACTTCGTTTTTCTTCCCAGTCTGCCTTTTGCCTCTTCTTTTTCTAGGTCTTTTCCTGTTATTCAGGGGGTTTTCCTCTTTTTTTAAACAAAATAAAAACTGGAGGTTTTCTCTAGCCTTTCCCTTTTTTGATGCCTTTATTTTTTTGTCTTAAATTTCCCTTCACTTTCTTCTTTTTCGTTCTCACTCTCTTTGTTTCTTTTTCATATTTCTCACTTTTCCTACCTTCCTTTCCGGTTTTTGTGTTTTCTCTCTTCGCAATTTCTTTTCCTCCCGGCTGCGCTCACCCCTTTCTCTGTCTCGTTTTCCTGGGTTCCCAGACTCTGTGGCACTCTCCTTT
>NW_021906866.1:0-1308 GCF_006229205.1 Suricata suricatta | reverse complement strand
GACTTATGTGTGAAAACATGGTATCTGTCCTTCTCTGCCTGAATTATTTCACTTAGCATGACCTCGTCGAATTCCATCCACGTTTCCATGAATGGCCAGATTTCATTCTTTCTCATAGCCATGTAGTATTCCATTGTATATATAAACCACATCCTCTTGATCCATTCATCCGTGGATGAACATTTAGACTCTCTCCATGATTTGGCTATTGTTGAATGTGCTGCTATGAACATTGGGTTACATGTGTCCCTGTGCATCATCACTCCTGTATCCCTTGGGTAAATCCTGAGCAGTGCAATTCCTGGGTCATAGGGCAGTTCTATTGTGGATTTTTTGAGGAACCTCCACACTGTTTTCCAGAGCGCGTGCATCAGTTTACATTTCCACCAACAGTATAGGAGGGTGCCCGTTTCTCAACATGCTCAACTGCATCTATAGTGTTCTGATTTGTTGAGTTTAGCAACTCTGATAATCGTGAGGTGGTACGTCAGTGTGGTTTTGATTTTATTTCCCTGATGATGAGTGATGCCGAGCGTCGTTTCATGTGTCTATTGTCCATCTGGATGTCCTCTTTGGAGAAGTGTCTCATCATGTCTTTTGCCCATTTCTTCACTGGATTATTTGTTTCTCGGGTGTGGAGTTTGGAGAGTTCCTTGTCGATGTTGGATGCCAGTCGTTTATCCGATGACATTTGCAACTACTTTTCCCATTCCATCAGTTACCTGTTCTTTTTCTTGATTGTAGTGCATAAGCTTTTTATCTTGATAAGGTCCCAATAGTTCATTTTTGCTTTTGATTCTCTTGCCTTTGGGGATATGTCAAGTACGAAATTGCTGCAGTTGAGGTCCAGAAGGTTATTTCCTGCTTTCTCCTCTATGGTTTTGATGGTTTCCTGTCTCATATTCAGGTCCTTCATTCATTTTGAGTGTATTTTTGTGGATGGCATAACGGAGTGGTCTAGTTTCATTCTTCTGCATGTTGCTGTCCAGTTCTCCCAGCACCACCTGTTAAAGAGACTGCCTTTTTTTCCCCCCATTGGATACTCTTTCCTGCTTTGACAAAAATTAATTTGCCATACATTGGTGAATCTCATTTGGGCTCTCTTCCATTAGTTTATTTCTCTGTTTTTGTGCCAATACCATACTGTCTTGAGGATGACAGCTTTGTAGTAGAGGCTAAAGTCTGGGATCGTGATGCCTCCCGTGTTGATTTTCTTCTTCAATATTACTTTGGCTATTCAGGGTCTTTTGCAGTTTCATACGAAGTTTAGGATAGTTTTTTCTAGCTTTGAGAAGAATGTTGGTGCAA
>NW_021906865.1:0-549 GCF_006229205.1 Suricata suricatta | reverse complement strand
AGCAAACTTCAGCAGAATTTGAGGAGTGAGTCAGACCAGCTCTAGGAGCCAAAAAGGCCATTTGCTCTCACAATCTTTTACACAGTGGAATCCAAGCATAATCAAAGGACAGCAGTATCCTTCACTATTTCAATAAATAAACATGAGTGAAAGAAAAACACATGCAAAAAGATCTAATCACAAAAATCCTTTGCTACATTACATATTCAGCTTTGAGCACTAGTTTTAAAAAGACGATTCAGGCTTGGGAAACATTAATTTGCAGGCCATCTAGTCAATTTCCTGCAAATGTTGAATGACTAATCATTAGAATAATTTTATAGAGCTTTTTGTTGAGTTATTGTTGTTTTCAATCTTCAGTTAAATGACTCACCAATGGAGTCAGCAGTGAACACTATTATCATTGGTATAAAATCTCTCTGTTTTTCATTTGGAAGCATAATTCTGTTATTCTCTCAGTTGTGTTGTTAATGAGTACTAAAAATAATTGTTGTATAACCACTGTTATTCATCCCTAAGCTCAGAATTTAGAAACTTAAAAAAAAAAAA
>NW_021906864.1:0-549 GCF_006229205.1 Suricata suricatta | reverse complement strand
TCCACAAAAGCCCAGGGAGGCGGAAATCTGGGGTCTCTCTCCGCAGCACTGACACCAGGGTCTTTTCCAAAGTGCACCCCTTTGCCTTCCTGTGTTCCCAGTCGAAGTCAACCACAAGCTTCGTGAAAACGGGTAATTACAAACCTTTCCCACCTTACCCCCTTGTTCAATCCTAATGTCAAACCGTCCCCACATACAAATCCCCATCCTGGGTACTGAGCCGGGTAACTGCAAAATCCCATGGAGGGAGGGTCCTGTCCAGACCGGGAGGCCCGGGAGGCCAGCCAAAGTAGATTTAGTGGCCGGGGTCCGTGGAGGTATTTGGAGGAGGGAGGCTGAGCCCATTGGTCGTAAGGTCAGAGCAGGACAAACAGTCCGAACCACCCCGGCCACTTGACGTGCCAGCCTCGGGGCCAGGCGCCGGCTCTGGGCACCAGGTCCCAGGTGCCGGACATTGTAAACCACCAAACTAGCAGCCGAGACCTGAAACCCCCGACACGCGCGGGTCGGAGACCTCTGCCGGGTCCGCCGCCGTCGCCGGCGGGCTGC
>NW_021906863.1:0-549 GCF_006229205.1 Suricata suricatta | reverse complement strand
GCTGTCCAGTGAGGTTCCCTGGTCTGGACAGGATGGGCCAGGGAAGTCACACAGGAGAACAAGGACTAGGCTTTTTATGGGACAGCAGCCTCTGATGTGTTTCCGGGGGCAAAGAACCCCTTGTAAGGCGGAGAGATGTGGCCAGAGCAGATGACGTGCTTTCAGCAGCTGGCAGAGAGCGGCGGGGTGCTCCTCTCCCCAAGCCTGCCAAACCTGTCACTACCTGGGCCGGCGGTTCAGGAAAGTGTGCAGAGCCACCATCCTCAGGTCACCCACCCAGATGCCGACACCCATGCTTCCAGACCCCGGGTCTCTCCAACCATGTCTTGACCTAAGCATTACAGATCTGCCTTGGCCGGACATTGAGTCACCTCCGGAGCTCCTGAACTTAACTCTTAGATCATCTGTTTGCTTTTCACTGTGTCTGCTCTCCTTCTTCCAGAGCTGAAAACCTCCTGTCTGGAAGGAAGAGAAAATCTAACATAAAGAATGATTCTTGTCTCTCTGTTATTAAGCTGTGTTGGGAATTAAGGTTAAGTTCACCACTCC
>NW_021906862.1:0-549 GCF_006229205.1 Suricata suricatta | reverse complement strand
AAACACTGCTCGTGGTCTCCCCTGGGTGCACCGAAAGAGCTCAGAGTAGGGGTGACCAACGAGACAGCACACCCACCCAAGGTACTGGCAAACGCTGCACCTTCCTCCAGCACATGTGGGTCCCCCTGCGTGGGTCTCCCTATTTCCTACAGGTCAGATCTCACGCCCAGGACCCTGGGGGAGAGGGTGCTACCCGCCCCGTGGTGCCTGCACGGCTGCAGCCTGGCGGAGACGGCTGGCCAGAGGCCAGCTTTGAGCCGCAGCATGTGTCTGTCCTCACAGGGACACCTCATAGCCTGACACCTGGGCACCGGCACAAGCGGGTGACAACCACGGATGTCCCGGCTGGCTGGGGCCATCAGTGATGAGCATGAACAATGACCTAAAATGGCCAGTCTCCTCAGTCAAACTAAAAAACAGACCACTGTTGGCTTTTTTTTTCCTCCATGGTTGAGTAAACCAAACGAAGCCATGATATCGGCAGTAGGTAAACATCAGACATCACTTGTGAAGTAGCCCCGAGCCCTCAGGCGGCTTCCTGGTGGCAGC
>NW_021906861.1:0-549 GCF_006229205.1 Suricata suricatta | reverse complement strand
ACCGCAGCAATCTCCTACTTGACACATCCTCCAAGGCAAGGGAAATTAAAACAAAACTGTTTGAAATTTTTTAAAAAAGTTTTTGCTACTCCGTGTGTTTGGATAAATTTGCCAAAGTGTAGATAATACCTGATCATGCAGCCGTTTGTCATGAGCGTTAAGAAGGGAGAAGACGTTGCAAGCTCCATGGAATCCAGGAACACCTTGTTCTCCCTGCACGCAGGAGCAGACCGAGCCTGGAGGAGGACAGACACTAGAAATGCCTGCTGATTTCACCAGGGAGCATCTGCTGAGCGTTTCTGTGGCCGCGTCTTTCCGGGTCCTTCCATCCGCGCCCTCCTCTTTCCTTGTCTTTTCCCTCCCGTGCTTCCACAACGAGCCAAGTTAACCCCAACCTTTGAAAAGATCTGTACTCTGAAAACTCTAGGAAGCTTATGAAATAAACTGAAGGGGACACAAAGACGTGGAAAGACACACCATTCTCATGGATTGGAAGCCCAGACATTGTTTCATGTCTATTCTACCAGAAGCAACCCACACATTCAATGC
>NW_021906860.1:0-549 GCF_006229205.1 Suricata suricatta | reverse complement strand
CTATTTTTTAGAATGTATAGATTTATATTTATTATAACAGTAATAAATTATGCTTCTTATCTCTTTGTGACACTCTATTCTACTTATTGCTTTTTAGCACAGATTTCACCTAATCTGATAGTAATCTACCACTTCTACATTTAAGTTTTATTACACTTGCCTGATACACTTACTAGCATTTTATTGTCAATCTTTCTTTTATACATAGAACTAAATGTCTTTCCTGTAAGTACCCATAGCTGAGCTTTGAGTTTTATTATGATAGTGAGAAAATGTGTTTTTTCATAATGAAATATAATAATAATGTCAACATAAAGCACAGAAGAATATTCTGATAAGACACAGAATGTTTGCCATTTAGGAGATTATCCAGAAGACAAAGAAAAACTTATTTTCACAATTTCCTAAGAGCAGATCAATAATCCAAGAAAATTTGTCACTTTAAAATAGAAACAAAATAAAATTTTAATTTTGGGCATCTGTAAAATATTTGATACTGATTTGAAAAATCTTATATGATGAATCCTTTAAATGTCAGCGAGCACTGAC
>NW_021906859.1:0-549 GCF_006229205.1 Suricata suricatta | reverse complement strand
AAGTCCCTTTGGTATCTAGATTTTTAATGGAAAGCCAAAGACAATGTACCTTTGGAAATTCATTTTTCAAGTAAGATCTAAAATTAGGGGTTCATTGATCATTAAATCAAACTGCATCAAGACTTTTTCTCTTCTACGTATTCAAATTAATCCTTGCTTACTTTGGAAATTCCTTATTCTCTCTAGCTTTTTTTTTTTTGCATTTAATGAAGATGTGTGATGTTTCTTTTTAAACAGTTTAACTTTGCTAGTAATTTGCTGATGACCTACCAGTGTCCTATCAGATGAGGGTTGGCTGTCTATGGAATGCATCAGTCTGAGGTCTCAGGCAAAACCAAACCTACCAACACATTCATCTTTGACTTCCCAACTTCAAAGACTGTGAGGAATAAATTGCTCTTGTTTAAGACACACAGCCTATAGTCTTGTTTTGGGCCTTAGAGCAGACCAGTGCATCTTCAATGCTGTTTGAATTTTTGTGACACCAATCACATAGTAGATTCTAGGATGATGTATAACACATTGGTTTACTGACATAGGTTGATGAGC
>NW_021906858.1:0-549 GCF_006229205.1 Suricata suricatta | reverse complement strand
CCTAAATAAGAAGTTCTAATGCTCTTACTATTTCTTGTGTTCTGGTTTTGGTGGACCTCTTCTCCTCCTTCCCACCAAGCTTAATGTCAAGCTCCTGAAATTTTCTTTTTCTAAAAGTTTCCCAGGTTGGTAATTCAAAAGATCCATTCTTTCATTCGCCAAATATTTGCAGATGGTCTGCATCAAGCTCCATGCCAGCAAGTCCTCCCAGGCCAGACCGGAGGGTCTCAGCATCACTGAGTATCAGTCCTGGGGCACGGTGGTGTCTGTGTGAAGAAATTCATAAACTTAGCTGTTGGACTTTAACATGAGAATGTCAGACAAACTAGTGAATGAAAAATTCTGAGTCTGGATAAGGTGAACCCAACTTGGAATACCCAGAACACAGGCAAGCAGGCAAGTAGAGGGGGTAGCCTTTAGACTTTATGGGTTCCATAGCAATTATAGAATCTGATGAAAGCTTTAAAATCTCATCCTAAAAAAAATACATACACAAACACTATATATATATACACACTATATATATAGTGTTTGTGTATGTATTTATAT
>NW_021906857.1:0-549 GCF_006229205.1 Suricata suricatta | reverse complement strand
TAAGTCCTTACCTAGCAAACATTATTTTAAGTGTAAATGGATTAATTTCTCCAATCAAAAGGCAGAGTGTCTGAATGTACAAAAAACCAAAACCCAACTATATGCTGCCTACAAGAGATATGCTTCAGCTTTAATGATACACACAGGCTAAAAATTAAGGGATGGAAAAAGATATCTTACAAAATGGAAACTAAAGGAATCAAGAGCAGCCATACTTACATGAGACAAATAGACTTAAGTCAAGACTGTAACACAAGACAATGAAGATCATTATGTATTGACAATGGGCTCAATTCAAGAGAATGTAATAACAAAATATATATGCACCCAACATTGAAACACCTAAATATATTAAGCAAAAACTAATAGATCTGAGGGAAGTAAAGGACAATAATACAATAATAATAGGAAACATCAATACACCACTTTCAACAATGGATAGATCATCCAGACAGAAAATCAATAAGAAAATACTAGACTTGAACTGTACTTTAAACCAAAAGGACCTCTTAGATGTATATGGAATATTCCATCCAATGGCAAGCAGAA
>NW_021906856.1:0-549 GCF_006229205.1 Suricata suricatta | reverse complement strand
AAAAAAGTGACTCTAATTCTAATAAAAAGAAATAGGGTAAGGGGAGAATTCAATTAATTATCATATAAAATTAAGTTATTTCAAAACTCTGGAAAGACTTTCTGTTTTAACATTCTGTGATGATTTTATTTAAATATATTGTATTCTCACCTTCTGAAATGACTGAACTAATTTTAAATAGGCATTAACTTTTGAAGCCAAAAATGATGAAAAGTTTAACCAACTGGCCTGTCATGGTTAATCATGTTCTCCTATTAAGCACCTTCTGCTTAACTCACAAGAATATAAACTCTCAGTTCCAGGTACTGAGGCAGGTACAGTTCTCAGATGCTGGCAAATCTCTCTTCCAATAAACAACATTTTCCTTAAAAGTTTACCAGGACCCCAGTTGATAGATAATGTCATGTAGGGGCCAGGTCCTCTCCAGATGAGACCCACATAAATGAATCTCAGAAGTCCTTCATCCCATAGCAAAGTAAAAGGATGCTTAATTGATCCCCTGATTTGAGAAAAGGTGTGTGTGTGTGTGTGTGTGTGTGTGTGTGTGTG
>NW_021906855.1:0-1308 GCF_006229205.1 Suricata suricatta | reverse complement strand
ATCATGGTCCTCTGACTTCTCTGTGAAGCCTTCCTTGATCTTCTAGGCAAATTTAAGGTCTCTCTCCTCTGGTTCCCTTTGAAATTTGTACTAATCTATAGGAATAGCATTTATCTACACATACATTTTTTATATTTATTGCCTGCTTCCTCTAGGGTACTCAATTTCTTGAGACCAAGAGTTATGTCTCTTTCACCCCGATATCCCTCGATTGTGACAAACAGAAGACTCTCAAGTTTACTGAGTATTTCCCATCTTCCTTCACCTTTCTTACTCTACCATGGTCACTCATACTGCCAAAATATTTCCTTTAATGCTCCAAGCATGCTTCTACCTCTGGATATGTTTACTAGAGTAGTCTTGCTTCAAATGGTTGCCTTCACCCATCATTCAGGTCACTTCTCTAATGCCACTGCATCAGAGGAGTCTTTCCTTCAGCCGCATACAGCTAGCACTCACCCAACCCATCCCTCTTTTCCCTTATGCTGTCTCCCATTTTTTCATGGCAGTCATCATTAGCAGACATTATATTATATATTTGTTGGCATATTTTTAACTATCTATCCACCAGAATAAAAACATCAAGTAGCCTAGGCCTTTGTCTGAATTATTCAACAAATGAATAAAGATCAGATGTGTGTATAAAAAAGTAAATGATTTTATTGACCACCTACACATCACACTGTCTCTCTTCCATTTCCTCTTTATCTGCTTTTATTCTCATCAAGCCATATATCTAGGACAAAAGAAGGATAAAAATACAAAACTCCAAGAATTGTCAAGAATAATAAGATTCAGTAAGGAATAATATTATAACTTAAGAAGGGGCAATGGTTCAGCTAACCAGTTATTAATTTTGTTTTGAGGATGCATTTTGCCTTATAATTCATTTTCATATAAGTATTCAACAAATATTTATACCACCTCTATCATTTGCTCTTTTTGAAAAGTTAAAAGCTGCCTAATATATTTGTATCATTGTTCATAGTTTAAAAGGTCCTTTCTGACACTCCAATGTATCCTCATAAACAATTCTTTTTCTAGAGACTACCCAGAGTTCCTAGTGGTCACCTGCACTTTCTCTGGGCTTTTTCCACATGGCTGCTTACATCATCAAGACAGCAAGAAGAATCTCTCATCCTAGTCAGCTAAAACAGAATCTTTTCTAATCTAATAAAAAAGCAGAGCTCTAGCCCATCACCTTTGCATATTGGTTAGAAACAAGTCACAAGTCAATCCTACACTCGAAAGAAAGGATTATCCAAAGACATGGACAACAGGAAGCAAGAATTTATCTCTCTACCACAG
>NW_021906854.1:0-549 GCF_006229205.1 Suricata suricatta | reverse complement strand
GCTTAAAATAGTTCATTCTGTTAAATAAGTTAACACAGTTCCTGATACATGTTTGATGTCTTTGATAAAAGTCATGTGTTACAAGAAGAAGGAGGTAATGGGGGAAGAGAAGAAGAAAGTAGTAGTTGTGGTGGTGATGGTGGTGGTGGTATTTTAAGCTCTAAGTTAATCTCAGGTCACCAGTGAGACATAACTAGTAGCAAAGAATGTGGTAGAGGTAACAAGTTGGATTCAGCATTAAAGTACTTCTGTTGAATTCTCTGGACATATCAAGAATACCAGCAAACTGATCAACAAGCCAGCCAATCATTCTTGCAACTGTGCCAGCTGTCCCAAGTGAAACACTGAATGGCATCAGGGCCACACGATCCAAAAGTCATGCTGTGGCCATCAGACCTGTCATCTGTTGTGATAGGCACAAGAGTGGCCTTCTCAGTATATCTATGTCCTCATTCTAGGAACTTGTACCTATGTCACATGACATGACAAAGGGGAATTTAGATAGTCCATGGAATTAAGATTGATATTCACTTAATCTCAAAATAGGGA
>NW_021906853.1:0-549 GCF_006229205.1 Suricata suricatta | reverse complement strand
ACCTGAGCCGAGCTGACCTCTGACCTTACACGCTGGGCTGAGCCCCTGGAGTCTACCAAGAAGACTGGGAAAGAGGCGCTGTGCAGGCTCATCAGAGGAGCGTGTGACTCTTGACCACGGGGTCGTGAGTTCGAACCCCACACTGGGCAAATGATTACTTAAAAATGATACGAAAAAGAGGGAGGCCGCGGGAGGGAGGCGACGGGAGCGAGCGTTCCGCTTAGACCCGGCTGGCTCTCAGCCGTATAACGTCCCGCCAGGAGGACTCATGAGAACAGAGGCTCCATGCACCCAAAACAGGGGACTTGATAACGGCCAGCACGAGAGTGTTGAGGGGCTCTGGGGAGACAGGATGGAGCGGGAAGAAAGCAGGAGGTCAGCCACGTCCACCACGAAGACCACAGACTCGCGGAGACCCCGGAGCCACTCCCTCAGCCTCCCCCCTCCTGGTCCCTACCGGTTCCAGGCAGTAGCCCTCCCATTCAGAGGAGCCTGGGCGCCCCAGACTCCAGATGAGGCTCCACCACCCACGCCCCGTGGCCTGCCCCA
>NW_021906852.1:0-549 GCF_006229205.1 Suricata suricatta | reverse complement strand
CTTTCATAATAATCATATAGAGGTCTTCTAAAAATCTTGTTTTGGGATTCCATACTGTCCTACTGAAATAGAATGTCTGGGATAAACGCTGGGGATTTGCATTTTTTATGAACTCCTGATGTGATGCTTATACATTTTAATACTGCAAATATTTCATTATACCTTGTTGCTTTTATAATCTGGAATTATTTATTTCAATTACCTATAATGAATTTAGATCAGACCATCCTTTTATCTTTTGAGAAAGGATTGTTTTTGGAAGTTGATTTTTCCAAGGTTTTTATTATGACAAAACTATCAACTGATGATAGGGAGAGAATGCTGTCTTTTCAACTTAATATATTTTTGGTTGCATTAGCATGCAAAAATAAACACAATATAACCTTATTTTATGGCTCAAAATAAAATGGAATTAAATGATATATGTGAGGTTCTTCATAGATTAAGAATTTGCGAGCAAATCTTGACTATTTTAAGAATTTTTCTCATTTTAAACATTAGTAACTTTCTTATTTGAAAGGTCTCAAAGTACTTATTATAATTTCATTA
>NW_021906851.1:0-549 GCF_006229205.1 Suricata suricatta | reverse complement strand
GAAACAATTTTGTGTATTTGCTCTATTTTCAACCTATTTTTTCTTCCAGGAGACAACTTTGCTGAAATAGGTTTCTTTTTTCAAAAGAAAAAAAATGGGCTTATTCTCATTATTTTTAAATAGAATGCCTCTTTTATTGTGTGTGATTATCAGTAGTAATAGGAGCTCTGGAAAAGCGTGGTCTTGTGATAATGAACAATATATTCCAGGGGGGAGTAAATTGTCTTCTGGCTCCACAATTGCTCCATTTGCAATTTTATATCGTAAATTAATTTTGATGCTTTACTCAGCTTGGAATTTAGGCAATGTATTTATTTCGAGGATGTCTAATGCACTCACCCAGAAATGTATAAAACATTTACGTAAGTTGTCTAGAAGAGAATGATAATGAAGTCCCCAAATTAGCTTTTTTTCCCATTAAGGATCATGGTAGCATTGTTTTCTTTGACCTTAAGAAAACATATCTGAGCAAATAAGCAATAATACTTTGGATACATGAGTATAAACAATCTGTTTTATTTACTTTGTGTGGTATGTGTTGTTAATAGA
>NW_021906850.1:0-549 GCF_006229205.1 Suricata suricatta | reverse complement strand
AAGTAAGAAAGCACTGATCTGAGGCCATGTCTTTTCTGAAATACAGGAGATATTCAACCCAAAATGCACATTCGTAGGAAATGTGTGGCCTGGTAGAGGCTGCTTGTAGTTTTGTGGACGTTGTATTGATACTTAAAGTTGTTTGTAAAGACGAAGGCTGACTTTGTCCCATCAGTTACTGGAATTGGTGTGTTAGGTGTGTTAAAATCTCAGTCTCCCTAGAGTTCTGTCAGGTTTGAAGTTACCTTAGTTGATACACACAAATTTGAAGTTGTTAATACCTTACCTTTACTTACTTACCTACCTTACCTTTATACGAACTAAAAGATTAGTTCCAGGTGACTAATCTTTTTATTATTCTGTCCTGCCCCTCTTCATCTCTGTGAGTGCTGTTCTACCCTGTTTTATCTGCTATCATACGCCAGAACAAGCTTTGTTGTAGCATTTGTATGATAGATTTTTGTCCATCCAGAATTTACTTTCAACCTTTCTATGCCTTGTATTTTAGGTTTATCTCTTAAAAACAGCATATGTGATAGGATTTTTTTT
>NW_021906849.1:0-549 GCF_006229205.1 Suricata suricatta | reverse complement strand
GCATTTAAAAAAATGTTCCCATAAAGGGAACTTTATTTACTTCCAAAAAAAAAAAAAAAGTAAATGCTCAAAAGAGATATAGGACAATACCATAACATGTATTTTGTCCATCCTCCAACCCATAATCATATTGTCAGTCAGAATTTTCCCCATAGGCATCTGAAATTAATTTCAGGAAAGGGCACTTACCAATGATAATTTCCTTTACAAACATCATTTTACTGTATGTCTATTATTGCATTATACTTCAAATAAATACATCATGTCACAAGCCTAAAAAAAAAAAAACAAAAAAAAACAAAAAATAAGTAAAACATTAAAAAAAAATTAATGGAAAAATAAATAAATAAATAAATAAACTTAAAAAAACAAACAAACAAAAAAAAAGGGCAGCATATAAAAGAATATGGACAGCGAGTGCCTGTTGTTCCCTTTTGGGTGCTGGGAAGGGTACTTATGGACAGAGTTAACGCTTCTCTCCAAATGTTTCACTTATAGGAATACTGAACATCTGTCAGTAGATGGTTACCCATGTCGGTGAAAAAAAGT
>NW_021906848.1:0-549 GCF_006229205.1 Suricata suricatta | reverse complement strand
TTTTTTTTTTTTTTAAGAGTTTTAATTTAAAGAGACAGCACAAGTGGGGGAAGGACAGAGAGAGAGGGAGACAGACAATACCAAGCTGATGGTGTGGAGCCTGACATGGGGCTCTAACTCAGGAAACCCTGAGATCATGACCTGAGCCAAAACCAAGGGTTAGACGCTTAACTGACCAAGCCACCCAGGTGCCCCTGGAACCCTAGTCTTAAGAAGCTCCTTAGTCCCTTACACAAATGGAATGCAGTAGGGCAAAACCTAATGAAACTCAGAAGTATATATGTTAGGCTTGTACTCACAATAACAGAATTCAGATTTAAATAGCCTTTGGAAACTCGAACTACTCAAGGTACAAGATCTCATATAGTCTTAGCTGATTGGCAATTACAATGATTAAGGTCTCTTCTGCCTTTTTTTGCCTCAATATCTTCATTTCTGTCTTTCCTGTCTGGAAGACTAAGCTTGACTGCATTACAGATAAAATAGGTAAAGTGACAGCTGTTACAATTTCTCTATCCTCTGCTTTTTTATGTTAAATAAAGTAGCTTC
>NW_021906847.1:0-549 GCF_006229205.1 Suricata suricatta | reverse complement strand
CTCTCCCCTGCTCATGCACACACTCTTTTTCTCTCTCTCAAATAAAATTTAAAATAACAATAATAAAAATAAAATTGTTTGGCAAATTCTAAATTACTTATAGAAAAAAATAAAGAATCAAGAAAAATCAGGAGAACTCTGAAAAATAAATCATAATATTTTTTTTAAAAAATGGTACAGATGAATAAATGCATAAGTAGACCAAAGAATAGAAGAACAAGACTGGGGATAATCCAAATGCATATGGAAATTTTATATATAAGAAAGGAAATATCTCAAATTAGTGGAGTTGTGGACTTGTGAATAAATAATTTGGAGTCAACTGGTTAGAAAATTTAGATTTCTATCTCAAGACATGTATAAACTCCAAATTAATGAAGATTCAAGTGGAAAAAATAAAACCATGCATGTGCTTGAGGAAAATGAGTGAATTATTTATAACCTTGTAGTAGGGAAAGATGTTCCTGTTATGATCCCAAACCTAACACCATAATAAGAATTATAAACTGAAAAATCAGCCATAAGTAGATATTTTTTAGTCATACCTGC
>NW_021906846.1:0-549 GCF_006229205.1 Suricata suricatta | reverse complement strand
TCTCTAGATGTTTGAAAATTAAACCCACCAAGTCTCCAATAGGCCAAAGAAGCACTCATGGGGAAAATGAAAATATCCTGAACTGAAAGAAAATGAGCATGGATGCAAAACTCCTTAAGAAAATAACAACAAATCAAACTCGGCACTCGAAGAGAAGGGCTATGTGCCATGACCAGGTGGGGTTCGTTCCAGCTGCAAGAAGAGTGTGGCACCTGAAAATCATCACTGTCACAAACCACATTAAGAGAATAAGGAACAAACCCACCTGATCAGCTCAGTAGATACTGAAAAATCATTGACAAACTCCACTGTCCATGATACAAACTCTCCCAAGACAAGGAATGTAAGGGAGCTTCCCCAATCTGACAAAGGAAATACAGTAAAACCTTTGTTGGCGAGTGTAATTCATTCCAGAAACATACTTGTAATCCAAAACACTCGCAGATCAAAGCAAATTTCAAGAACCATTGGCTCAGCGTGATCATGTGACGTTGGGCGTCATGTACTGCTCCTATTGTGAGACATCGCTCATTCATCAACTTAAAATTT
>NW_021906845.1:0-549 GCF_006229205.1 Suricata suricatta | reverse complement strand
TCAGAGATAGGTCAATTTATTTTTGTGTCCAAGAAGGCTTGAATTCAAGTAGAATGAAAGTTCACGGGTACAGTGTCATCTTCACATGCTATTTAGTTGTGTGGCTGATTTCATGAAATTCATTCAACTTCCTTTAGTGATGCTCAACATGGCTCATGAGGTTTCCATTCAGAATTCACTGGAAGATGAGGACGAAGGATCACAGATGACCGGACTGTGCTGTTCTGCCATCACAGCCTCTGGAATTGGCACATAGCTGTGATTTTCTGAGGGTTTTTTCTACCTGGTCTTGCAAGAAATGGATTGAAGTATGCTGTCTCTCAGGCAGAACCTCAAACACTGAACTGCAAACTCTGCCCCCACTGTTTATAGTCATGATCCACATACCCAATGGGAAGAGACAGAGAGGACATCTCTGCTCTTGGTTTGCTCAGCAAACTTCCTCTAGGGACCAGATCCTCAAGGTTTTCTAGACAGAAGTCATGACAATGGGGACTAAAGTACCTTATCAAAGAAAGTGTGATGTTGTGCTATTGAATGGGGAATTCT
>NW_021906844.1:0-1308 GCF_006229205.1 Suricata suricatta | reverse complement strand
GAGTTCCTTCGTTTTGTCATTTTTGCTAGTTTTCTGTCTCTTGTCACCTTTAGAAAGCTCGTTGTGCACTGTGCACCTGTTAATATTTCTCTGTTAAAGGGGGCTTATTGACTGTCCAGGGCCTGTCGTTTCAGGAAATATTCTTTTAATGGTGTCTCTTAGTTTCTCTTGTTGTGCCTTTGAATATTTTATTTCCCTACTCAGCAATATTTGGAACTCGCTGTCATGCACACTTTGGCTTGTTTCTTGGTGTAGCCCTAAGAAGGAAAACAGACAGACACACACAGAGGGAACAGTAACACACAAATGCACAGACAAATCAAACAAACACATTAATAGGGGGAAAGAAAATAAAGAGAATGGAGAAGAAAGAGACGAAAAGAGGAGAAGAAGAAAAGAAAAAGAAAAAGTAGAAAAAAATTAAAAATAATTAAAGGGGGTCAGAGACAACAAAGGACAGTGAACAGTCTAAAAGTGTATGACCAGTTGAGGGGAGAGGTAGGGACGAGATATAGGAGAACATATCTGGATTGCAAGAAGGTAAAGAAGAAAAAAGAAAAGGGAATAAGGAGAAAGGAAAATAAGGAGTAAAAATTTTTAAAAATTTAAGTAAAAAAAAGTAATAATAATAAAAAATACATACAGAAAAAAGCGAAAAGAAAAAAAATGAAGAACAAAAAGAAAAAATTATTTAAAAAAGCAAAAACAACAACAACAACAACAACTAAAAGAAAATCAAAAACAAAAACAGCAGCTCCCCATCTTGGGTAGGCGTGGTTTGATGTGGTAGGTCTTGGAGGCTGCTCTCTGAGGCTCTGCCTTGGTGTCTGCAGAGATTAGATAGGCAGGTGTCACGCCAAGCTCCCCTTAACTATGTACTGTAGGCTACTCTAATGTGTCTGATCTCCTTTTGTCTTGGTTGAGCAGAGTTGTATTTTCCAGGCCTGCCTCGGTTCAAAGTTCCAGTCCATGCACTTTTTATGCTACCACAGATGAGATGTTTTTGTTTTGGTTGCTGGCTTCTTAGGGGGAGGAATCAATTTGTCTTGGCTCAGGCTGGGATTTTGGCTGCCCCTCCCTGGGGTGAGATGCGCATAGGAGGTGATGTGCGTGCGCACCTTCACAGAGGGTGGGGGGGGTTAGCGTTGGAGGAGGAATGAGGGTGTAGCTGTTGCCAGAGGCGGCGCTGGGAGCTGCTGGAAATGAGCTGGGAGCTCCTGCAGCCTGAGCGCACACCCAGGTCTCCACCGCCACCAACTCTCTGCTGGGATTGTACAGAGGTGGGGGCTATTTTTCCCTGTTGGCACG
>NW_021906843.1:0-549 GCF_006229205.1 Suricata suricatta | reverse complement strand
AAATCTTTGCTCGGGCTCTGCTTCAAGGGACTGACACCCTCTGAAGAGTAGATCTTGTCCTAGGTGTTGACAATACTATGTATGTTTTCTGGCTGTGCTGTCAGTGTAAAGGCCCCATGGAACCAGATGCCCTGAGACTCAAACCATAATTGTTACAATACCATGAGAGCACTGAGATGGAAAAAGGTCACGGGGGTGCTTGGACGGTTCAGTCAGTTAAGTGTCTCTTGGCTTGTGGGTTCAAGCCCCACATCGGGCTCTCTGCTGTTAGCACAGAGCCTGCTCCGGATCTTCTGTCCTCTCTCTGCCCCTCCCCGTCCCTCTCTTTCCACCCCCCCCAAAAAAGAAAAAGAATGAGGAGGTATCTAAGCTAAGTTGTTTGTAATTCAGGGATAAAAACTGTAGGAGCAAACATTACAGGCAGAGGGAAAAGCATGTGCAAAGGCACAGAGAGGAGAGTGAGCATGGCTTAGGGGAATTGAAGGGAATTCTGGGTAATGTGACTGCTGGAGGCAGATGCACATAAATGGAGGGGGTGGGTGGTTTGGC
>NW_021906842.1:0-549 GCF_006229205.1 Suricata suricatta | reverse complement strand
TATATATATATATAAAAATTTGTTTTTGGGAGTTTTCCTGCTGAAAGAACCACATTTCTGATGCTGGGAAAGTATTAAAAAAGATGAACCTAAAATGCCAAACTTGTCCCAAGGGCTAGAGAAACAACCTTATAATCTATAATATAATTCAACTGAATTTACAAGTTAAGAATCACAAAAACTACTGATAGAAATACAGAACTTTATACCTAGATATTCCTGATCTTGAGCTCTTAATCTTGTTTCATTTTTCAGGCAACTTAATAATTATTGAGTAAAGTTTTAAAGCCCTTTCCATTCTTAGACATTAATTACCATGCAATATTCTACTGATTTTATAATTTTAAAATATAGAATTGATGAAGTTTAACCTTTGTTCTGTTATCTTCCAAAACTTAATGTTGGAGAGGAGAAGTCTGGGACAAAAGTATTTTTTGGGTATTCTTTTTTTTTTTTTCTTTTACATGGCTATTTGTGCAAATGATTTTAGTTCTGCAACTAAAATCACTGTCACATCTATAAAGAAGTGGTTTCTAGTTACTGATTTCA
>NW_021906841.1:0-549 GCF_006229205.1 Suricata suricatta | reverse complement strand
AACAACATCCCTTAGAGCAGAATAGCTAATTAAACAGAAATGATTTTTTTAAAAAATCAGAGGCGTATACATATCTTTTTTTGTCCTTCAAGGTGAACATTTGGGTAATTGCTCTTGACTGAATTACTTTGTGCCTATTAAACATGCCAGGTACTTTACTTTTGGATAAACCAGATCATTTTTCACATGCCTGAGTTTCTCTCTCTGCATTAATCGATAAATGCAGCTGGGTTCTAAGAGTCGCTGCTGTACTGAAAAGAACCTGATCTTCAAGACAACTTCGTGGAACCTGCTGAGGTTGCTTTGGGAGGGAGAACATAAGTAGCAAGAAACTGCTGAATCCTGCATCCAGGAGGAAACATTTTGTAAACACAACGACGGCCACGTGTGTGTGGCTCCATTTTTAAATGCTGTGCTCATCTCTGGCTATATATAGTGGCATGAGTAAGTGTTTTCTTATGTGGTTTTAAGTTCTTTGAGCTGTGAGTCAAAACATTGTGATGTTCAGTCTTAGGGAAGAAGAAGACATTAACTGACAATATTTTTAAA
>NW_021906840.1:0-549 GCF_006229205.1 Suricata suricatta | reverse complement strand
GTGGATCTGTGGGTACGCTTTTCACATAGGCAGTGCAGTTGGTAGTATCCTCACGGTGTGAATTAATGGTTGGTTTGGGCTTAGTCACACATGCCTCTACAATTCAAATATACAGACAACCCACTAAAGTTCTATGTCCTATGTATAACAGCAATATCTAAAGAAAACTTAAGTGTAGGCTAGACTGAACTAAATAATAAGTAATAGTCCCATCCCTAACACTATATGACTTCAGTAAATCTAGAAGATACAGAGCCCTTTGAGTGACCAGAATGCTCATTTCCTGGTGTTTAGTATGGAAACTAAACAATAGTAAGTATAAATATCCTATGCATTGAGGGATTAGTGGACACTAACCCTGAACTAAAGTTAATTCCTGAAGAGAAATATCACCATGGCTTTCTGGTTAAAGAGGAATCTTACAGCTTTTGGACAATCAATGTGATTGCTGTTTTGAGTCTACTTAATTTAGGCTCAACATATAGTTTGGACAGATATTTACAGTACAAAAGAAATCCTAGATCCTGAAAAATACTTTTTGTTTTTTTT
>NW_021906839.1:0-549 GCF_006229205.1 Suricata suricatta | reverse complement strand
AAGCAGACCTGCGCCTGTGTGCTCGAAAGTCCGTTCTGTGGCCCTTGAGGGCCAAGTTATGTGTGGGGTACAGAGCGGGTCGGCGAGCACCTCGGACGTGTGCGTATCGGCCGGGACGCACACACGGAAGTACACGCACGTGTGCACATGCGTGAACAGAAACACACACACACACGAATACATATGCGCACACAAATATGTATAGATAAATATAAATATGTGTATACACATATGTACACATGCAAATACATGTGCACACACATAACTATCCGTGTATAAACATATATAAAATACGTAAAATATACACATAGGAATATACTGTATATAAATATATACATAAATGTAAGTAAGTATATATTTATAACGTATATGTGTGTAAGTGTGTACATGTGCATTTAATATATAAAATGTATAAATATATGGATATGTTATATCTAACTAGATAAACTTCTTTATAAACATATAAACAAAAGTATACAGCCTGTGCACACGATGGAAAACTACATCTACCGTGAAAGAAAGAGGGGGCGGTTACATCTCCCCCAGGGC
>NW_021906838.1:0-549 GCF_006229205.1 Suricata suricatta | reverse complement strand
CCCCCCTTCCATCCTTCCCCTGCCTCATCTTCATTCTTGGACAATCACTGATCTGCTTTATGTCACTTTAGGCTACTTTACATTTTCTAGTATTCTATGTAAAATCATACATATATAGTATGTACTATATTTTTTGGCTGAATCCTTTTACTCAGCTTAATTATTTTGAGTTTGTTTTATATTGTTCTCTGTATTAATAGTTCATTACCTTTTATTGTTGAGTAATATTCCATTTTATGGATATATCACAATTTTCAAAATAAAACAGCTGTAAACAGTTGCATACAGGTCTTTATAGGCACATTTGCTTTTATTCCTTTTGGTACGTACTTAGAAGTGAAATGACTAGGTTGAGTGATAAGTTTTTAAGAAACTACCAAATCATTTTCCATAGTGGTTGTACAATTTTATATTTACACTGGCATTGTATGAGAGCTCCAGTTGCTTTACAGTTTTTAACACTTTTCATGTATTTTTCATTCATGTATCTTCTTTGGAGAAGTGACTTTAAAAAGTTTTTGCAGATTTAAAAGAATATTTATTTAAATC
>NW_021906837.1:0-549 GCF_006229205.1 Suricata suricatta | reverse complement strand
TTTAATCAATTTCAAGATTAGTGGGTGTATATTAAATTAAATTGTCACAAGCTTTAGAAGCACATGAATATCTTAGAATTCAATAATCACATACATATAATAAATAATTAAAGTGATGCTGTACAGTTTATTCTTATGAGACCCAGTGAGATCTCATCTTTTATCTCACTGGGGAAAAGTCAGTAGTGTCAGCTCTCAGGTCAGATATGGGAGTGGAAGGCAGGGTCTCAAAGGCTTTAGAATCTGAGAAATGAAATTCAGGCACAGCTAAAGTTTGACCTCCGGGGAGAATCTCATGTACTCTAAAAGATCTATTTAAATCTGTGTTAAGAATCCTGCATCTTACTGAAAAAGAATTGACAAGGCATAGAACATCAAGGACACTTTTTCCTCTTAGAACTTGGAGCCTGCATGAAGAAAACATATCCTGGTGTGCAGAGGTCAGAATGTTCAACCAAAATCACTATGCGTGTGATGGAATGAAGAGCGCAGGAAGCAAGATCCTAGAGGAATCCAGGAACATTATTTGCAGTCTGCTGGCTCTTCTTA
>NW_021906836.1:0-549 GCF_006229205.1 Suricata suricatta | reverse complement strand
ATTGTGGGCAACAGTATCCTATGCCATGTAGATTCTAAATTATCACTAATTCACAGTGAAGGCAACAGAGAACCGCAGGAAAAAGGAAGGTTTAGGTCAAGATAAAACATCATGAATACTTCCTTACACGGAAAAATGCCTGATAATTTCCTTGAAATGATGTCATTTGTGCCAAGTCACATAATAGAATTTTAAGACCCTGAACATATAGTAATTATATGATACTGGTTTCCTTTTGCTGAAAATTTAAAACAGCAATAATGGGAGATATATCATTCATCCTGTACAAAATAAAATTGCAACTTAGGAGGTCCAGGACTCATAGAAAATCTTTATTTGCAAAGGCTAGGATCCCCTGTCAATAAGGAGAGAGACTTCATTTTCTGGGGGAATCTGTCAGAGAGACCCTGATCCACATGAACAATGTTAAAATCAGCTGTAATGAGACGAATTGGTATCAGTGGCCTCATGCATGTAGAAGGACTCATCATTATTGTGATAGAGTTTCCAAAGGATGTAAAAAAAAAACAACACCCTACCAATTTTAAT
>NW_021906835.1:0-549 GCF_006229205.1 Suricata suricatta | reverse complement strand
TGTTGTTTTTGTTCAAAGTTAATGTTTTTTTTTTGAAATTTTTTTCATGTTTATAGATGGTTCTTTAATACAAGTCAATTTAGTTTTAGGGGCTTCTTTGTTTTTATTCATTTGTTTGTTCGATTGCTTTTTACAGTGTTCCTTTTCAAATTTGACAGGAAGAATTTAATCCATTTTAACTTTTTTCCTTTTAAATAGACTTTAGATTTTATAGCCATTTACATTCAAAGAAATATTAAGCAGAAAATACAGTGTTCCCATATACTGCTTACCCTATACATGCAGTTTTCTCCACTGTCAGCATATCCCACTAGATTGGCACACGTTTTTACAATTTATGCACCCACACTGACATGCCTTATCACCCAAAGTCCATAGTTTACATTAGGGTTTACTTATGATGTACATTCTATGGTTTGGAGAAATGTGTAATATGTGTTATTTAGTATTGAGTAAAACACAATTAAGATTCCTCCATATTCTTTTTATTTGATATCTCATTTCTTTTAACATTGAATAATTCTCTGTTGCCTGGTGTACTACAGTTTA
>NW_021906834.1:0-549 GCF_006229205.1 Suricata suricatta | reverse complement strand
TCAAGACCTATGTTGTCTCACAAATTGAAGTTCACCCTCAGTGTTTTATATATTTTGGAGGTGAAGAATGGTAAAGAGTCATTTATTATTACACTTCTAACTCAGTTGCTTTATTTTTATGGAAGTTTCATGTCAAAAATTCTTTATCATTGACTTTTTTTTTTTTAGCTTTTCAGGAGTAATAATATTAACCTAATTATTCAGAAAGATATTTTGTGGACCCTCTTTCATATTTTCATTGAACTTTCTTTCCTTGCCTCTGTGACTTGTCTTGTGAAGGCACAAGACCCAATCTGAGGGACCTTTTCTGAATTCCTGTCCCCTGCCCTGACTGTCACCTGGTCCCTCTGCTTTCTTCTACTCTCCTTTGTTTGCATCTGTCTCTAACTTTTCTTTCTTCTCACTCAATTTCACAGTGTTCTTTCAGCAGTCTGCTCCCTGAGCCATCTGTCTGCTCTTCCTCTGAGCCCGTCAGTCATCCCGTCCATGGAGGGAGGGGGGGGCATTGCTTTTAGCCCCACAAGGGGCTGGGCTTGTGTTCAGCCAGAG
>NW_021906833.1:0-1308 GCF_006229205.1 Suricata suricatta | reverse complement strand
TCCCGGGGCTGGGGCCCTGGCGCCCGGCGGGCCCTCGCATGGTGGGCGGGGGTCCGGCGGGCTCTCCGCTGCTGTCACCGCGACGACGCGACCCTGCTCCTCGTTCTCAGCAGCGGCCACCCCGACGCGGCCCCAGGATGGCTCCGGGGCCTCGGGCATCTCGCCCCTGCCTACGTCCCCGGGAGCCCCCGCACCTCCCCTCCCGAGGGTTCCGAGGCTTCTGGAAGGGAAGCCCGCAGCCTACGGGTCAGCCCCGTTGACCTCAAGCATGACCTTGGCCTCCCGCGGCCGCAGGGGAGGCCGGGATGCCCTGTGCTCCGGGGCCGCGGGAGCCCCCACCTGACGCCCCCCGTGTCCATCCAGAACGCGCGCTCGCACTGAGCCCGCCCGCGGCCGCAGGGGTGGGGGCGGGGGCTCCCCTGACAGGGGCACGGGCCGGCCTGGAGGGGGACAGTCCCAGTGCGGCGACGACCCAGCCGGCGAGCGGGGGAGGGGACGGCCTGGGGTGAAGGGTCAGCTCAGGGTGTGAGGGGCTGGCTGGGTGTGAGGGGACATCGGTGTGAGGGGACATCCGGGTGTGAGGGGCCATCTCAGTATGAGGGACATCCGGGTGTGAGGGGACATCTCAGTATGAGGGACATCCGGGTGTGAGGGGACATCGGAATGTGAGGGGACATCCGGGTGTGAAGGGACACCTGGGGTGTTAGGGGACATCCGGGTGTGAGGAGACATCCGGGTGTGAGGGGACATCTCAACATCTCAGTATGAGGGACATCCGGGTGTGAGGGGACATCGGGGTGTGAGGGGACGTCCGGGTGTGAAGGGACACCTGGGGTGTTAGGGGACGTCTGGGGTGTGAGGGGACAACTGGGTTGAGGAGACATCCGGGGTGTGAGGGAACTGTGTGTGGTATGAGGGAACATCCGGGGTTGTGAGTGACATCCGAGGTGTGAGGAGATATCCGGGGTGTGAGGAGACATCCTGGGGCGTGTGACAACTGTCCAGGGAGTTGGGAGAGGGGCGTCGAGGCACCCCTCCCCCGCTTCCCGCGCGGGCTCCAGGCTGGGCGGGCGGGGCCTAGAAGCCGCCGGGACTACGTGTCCCAGCAGGCGGCGCGTGGACGTCACTTCCGGCGGCGCCCGCGGCGCGCGTGTGGGAGTGTGCGAGCGAGTGTTTACTTCCGGCCGCCGCCGCCGCCGCGGGCTGAGGGCCGAGCGTGTCGGGCGGCGGGCCCCCAGCAGCCATGGACTGGCTCATGGGGTGAGTGGGGCGGCGGGGCGGGAGGTCCGGGGCGGCGGGGCGCGCCGC
>NW_021906832.1:0-549 GCF_006229205.1 Suricata suricatta | reverse complement strand
AAAAAATTTTCTTTTATTCATTTATTTTGAGAGACAGACCGAGAGAGTGTGAGGGGAGAGGTAGAAAGAGAGGGGAAGACAAAAATCCCAAGCAGGCTCCTCACTGTCGGTGCGGAGCCGGATGCAGGGCTTGAATTCATGAGCCAGGAGATCATGATCTGAGCTGAAACTAAGAGTTGGATGCTGAGCCGACTAAGCCACCCAGGTGCCCCTGAAGTGCACTGGATTTTAAAAAGAGCATCGCTGATGATAAGTGACCCTGAGCATCGTTTCATGGATCAAGAAGATGTGGTATATATATACAATGGAGTACTACATGGCAATGAGGAAGAATGAAATATGGACATTTGTAGCAAAGTGGATGGACCTCGAGGGTGTCATGCTAAGCGAAATAAGTCAGGCAGAGAAGGATAGATGCCATATGTTTGCATTCATAGGTCTAACAGGAGAAACCTGGCAGGGGACCATGGGGAGAGGAAGGGAGAAAGAGAGTTGGGGAGAGTGCGGGACACAGATCAAGGGAGACTACTGAATACTGAAAATGAACCA
>NW_021906831.1:0-549 GCF_006229205.1 Suricata suricatta | reverse complement strand
AGGGCAGGTCTGTGGGGAGAGAGGGTGCTGTGCGGGGCGGGAGAGCTCTGCAACACCACCGTGGGTCTCTGGTCAGTTCCAGACCCGACCCTGCAGGGAGGGGACGGCCTCTGTTTCATGTGGCAGGGCATGCTGAGGCCCCACAGGCAGCTAGGAGATCAGCAGGCCCAGCAGGTCCCCCGAAAGAGGCAAGTAGATCTTTCTAGGGCGAATTCTTCACAGAGGCTGCCTGGAGCCCTGGGCGGGGAGCCTGAGGCTGCCTCCCAGGGACACGACAGCACTGTAATTGATTAGTGATGTCTGCTCTGGGCACCCTATGGACCGTATAGGGCTTGAGCTTTCCGGTGCTGCCCTCCCTGGCCCAGGCAGCAGCAGAGAGCCAGGGGCCAGGGATGGAATGGGGCCAGAACTGGTGTCACTGCAGCCCTCCCCGGGGGTTCAAGGTGTGACCTTGGGCGCATCCATTCCCTCAGTCCCAGCTTGTCATCTGTAACCTGGAAACAATAATGCCACCTTTCCAGATGGTTGTGGGGATTAAAAGCACAATGC
>NW_021906830.1:0-549 GCF_006229205.1 Suricata suricatta | reverse complement strand
ACTGTTTTCCTGCTCCCTAAGACAAAGTATTCTCAGACTAGGGTCTCGGTTGCTTGCCCCCTTTTATTCCTGCCCCCTCCATTCCCACTTTGGCCTCTGACAACACTTTCTGATAGTTGGTCTTGCTCACGCCCCAACCAAAAATTCTGTTTATTGCTCCTTGGGTCATGTTGGCCTCAAAGTAGTATCTCAGTCGGTAGCTCCTGTTTGAGTCCTGTTCCCCCCCCCCATATTCTGCATTGGTCTCTTCCAAACGCTGCTACTGCTTAGTTGCTCCTGCTTAGATAGTTCCCTACAGAGAGACCGGTTTTCTTACCCCCTGCTTCGGGGGGCCTCAGAGTAAGGTCTCGGTTGTTTTCTGTTTAGATTTGTTTTGTTTGTATAATGTTTGCTGACTTTTGAGAAAGATGGAGAGAGAGAGAAACAGACAGACACAGAATCTGAAGCAGCTGCAGGCTCTGAGCTCTAAGCACAGAGCCCAACACGGGGCTTGAACACACGAACTGCGAGACCATGACCTGAGCTGAAGTCGGTCTCTCAACCGACTGA
>NW_021906829.1:0-549 GCF_006229205.1 Suricata suricatta | reverse complement strand
GGACCCTCCCACCATGTTGGAAAATACCTGAGCAAGTAAAGAAACCTGAGCTTGAGCTTCATTAGCCTAGTAAATCTTCCTCTAAATGCCCATCAGATAATGAGTTTAAGGGGAACTTGGCTGGCTCAGTCAGAAGAGCATGTGACTCTCAATGTCAGCGTTGTGGGTTCAGCCCCACAATGAGTTTGAGTTGCCTTCGTGACCCCAAATGATCATGTAATTGGAGAGTTGGAATTGGGGGTCTGTAGACTGAGACAGATGGTCATAGGAGTCATTGGTCATGGTTAAAACCTTGACAGATGGTGCAGTTTCCAAGTGAGAAAATGTAGAGCAAGGAGCAAAGAGGGTCGTATGTGGAGTTCTGGGATAACACAAGGGTTTAGGAAAGAGAATTAATAAAGACACAGTATATTAGTTTCCTATTGCTGCTGTAACAAATTACCAGAAATTTAGTGGCTTAAAATAACACATGTATTCCTTACAGCTCTACAGGTCAGAAGTCCAAAGTCAGTTTTACAGGGCTAAGGTCAAGGTCATGGCAAGGCTTGT
>NW_021906828.1:0-549 GCF_006229205.1 Suricata suricatta | reverse complement strand
CACTTTCATGTTTTCCCAAAAGAATCCACATCGACAGAAAAGTCTTCAGAAGACATGTGCCCATGAGTACAGGCACTTTAGGAGAGGAGAGATGAGAGAGAGCCCACGGCAGGGTGAACAACTTCAGAAGCTCTCACAGAAATGATTATTCTTCAAGTGTCTCTTAGGCTGCTCAGCCAGTGAGGACGCCAGACTCCTCGGGATGCTCCTCTTCATTTTGTCACTCAGCTGGGCACACTCTCTTCCCTCCCATGTCCTATCTGTTCTCCAGCAATTTACCTTCACCTCCATTTTGATAACGATAAATTTCCTTTCTAAGTCTACATCTTACTATGAATACCTAGGATGACCATGATTTGGAGAGTCAGTTACCTTTCGTTGCAGGCAACTGAAGAAAACAGTGTAGCCTATATATGTATATGTGTATTGGTACCTAATTTGTGTTCTCTCTTTTCTCTTAAGGTATACGTGACATACAATGTTACATCAGATCCGATGTAAAGGTTGGCGTTTTGACAACTCTATAGCATTAATTCACTCACCACAAGG
>NW_021906827.1:0-549 GCF_006229205.1 Suricata suricatta | reverse complement strand
ACCCTCAGTTTGTTCTAAATCATAAAGACTCCCTTGCCATTTGTTTCTTAAATTTCACATATGAGCGAAATCATATGGTATTTGTTTTTCTGATTGACTTATTTCACTTAGCATAATACATTCTAGCTGTATCCATGTCATTGCAAATAGCCATATTTTATTTTTGATGGCTGAGTAATACATACATACATACATACATTATTTATATACACACACACACATACATATACACACATACATAAACCACATTTTCTTTTTCCATTCATTGATTGATGGATATTTCGAGTCTCTCCATAGTTTGGCTCTTGTTGATAATAATGCTGATATAAACAGAGGGGTGCATATACCCTTTCTTATCTGTATTTTTGTATCCTTTGGGTAAATTCCCAACAGTGGAATTTCTGGATTGTATAGTAATTCTATTTTTAGTTTTTTTGAGGAACCTCCATACTCTTCTCCAGAGTGGCTGCACCAGTTTGCATTCCCACCAGCAGTGCAAGAGGGTTCCCCTTTCTCTGCATCCCCACCAATACCTGCTCCTTATTGAGT
>NW_021906826.1:0-549 GCF_006229205.1 Suricata suricatta | reverse complement strand
GGCGACGGTGAGCACTGTTCAGTGACAGCTGTGCCTGGCACCGGCTGCGCTCGTGGTGAGGGAGGGCGTCTGTGCCCCTGCAGCCTCCTACCCACCAGATGCATCCGCCGAAAACGAAGCCACGGGCCTGGGGGGGAGCCCTGGCCCTGCGCGTCCCCGGGGACTCCTGGCACACCGGGTCCCCCCAGGGGTGACTGGACAGAGGGGAGGGGCAGCTGGAGTGCCCTGTGCCTGCACTTGCCACCTAGCGAGACGGCGCCACCCCCTGAACCCGGCAGAGGGACTGGGCCAAAGGAGGAGGAAACAGCGTCCCTCGAGGTCTTGTCCCTGCCTCTGGCAGCAGTCACCTGCTCTTGGAGGATCAGGCCTCCTCCACTGCCGCTGGTTTCCTGTTTATGCTACGAGGTGGGATGAGTGGCCTCTGAGCGCCTCCTCCCGTTGCCCCCGGCTCCCCTTTCCCTGGCTGGGGAGCCTGCTTGTGGGCTGGGCTGCCAAGCAAAGGGCCAGGTACCTTCCTACACAATGCCCAAGGCTCAAAAGGGGCAGGAA
>NW_021906825.1:0-549 GCF_006229205.1 Suricata suricatta | reverse complement strand
TTTTGTACAGAGGAACAAAAGCGTCTTCCACACAATCTTCTGCTCTAGGATTAAAGTTAAGATAATGCCTTCACTCAGTATGGTCCCTCCCATTCTGGATTGAACTTCAGAATGAAGGGTTCATTCTGCTTATTAATTACTATCATTAGGCAGAGAGACACAGAGGCCACCAGAGCCCGTAGTCTACCTCCACACAACAAAAGTGACCACAGCTCTAAAGTGTAGGAAGAAAGTGAAAAGCAGCTCTCAAGAAATCACTCAGACTTGGTCTCTGAGGCAGGAAAATGTGATCAGGTAACAATTCCCTGCAGAAATGTCCAGAGTGGGAATCCTGTCACAGGGAGGAGTGAACAAGGAAGCCTCACCATTAGCCCCGAGTGATAAATCCACCAAGCAGCTGCACAGCCCATGGGAAGGGCACTGTCACACCAGGGCGTGCTGCCTTACCTATGGGTTCTTCAACAGGCACAAGAGACTTCAGGAAATTCAGCCAGAAAATCACTTGGTTCAACTGGATCTCGTAGGGTTCTTCCAGACTGAAAACGATGA
>NW_021906824.1:0-549 GCF_006229205.1 Suricata suricatta | reverse complement strand
CCTTCTGTACCTAAGACCACTCTTTGCCCTCCCCTATCCTCGTGACCACACCTCTGATGTCCCCAAGGCCACCAAACACAAATGCCTGTTTCCATCCTTCTGCCCCCCCGCCCTTGGTTTCTGGTCGGACACCCTTTCTCTTCTTAGAGATCTCTGGATCAGGTCATAGGCACCCGAGAATCAGGGAGCCCACCCTCCCCTGCCTCCCCAAGGGACCTCGCTCCCTTCATTACGTCTGGTTTCTTTGGAGACCCTTCGCCACTGTCTATAATCCCACTCTCTCTCCTCTTAAAGTGACAAAGCAAACATTAAAAAACAGTAGCCCTCCACTCAGCCTGCCCTCTAGATACTGCTCCTTTGTCTGCTTCCTTTCACAGCCAAGTGTCCAGATGTAACAAGAGCCTCCCCTCACCATCTCCGCTGGCCTCTCCCATTAACCCTTCAACCCGTTGGAATCATGTGTTCCTCCTCATTAGGACTTCCCTGAAATGGCTCTCACTGAGGCCACCGAATGACCTCCCAATTGCCAAGTGTAATGGGTTTTTCAGG
>NW_021906823.1:0-549 GCF_006229205.1 Suricata suricatta | reverse complement strand
TCATTTCTTTCTTTTTGCTTTCTTTCAGGTAAAATTTTTCAGTGTCTTTTCATCTGTACTCTTTTAAACACTGTACATTGTACTGTCCTGAAATTTTAACGAGATACATTTAATCTACTGAAGTCTAAATTTAATCAATATCTCTACTCTTTTCTAAAAACTAAAAAGCATTTCAATTCCAGTCACCTTCCTTCAATGCACCTATTGATGCTTTTTAACATTTTAATTGTATCCTGTTTTGAGTAAATCCCCCTGTGAATGTTATTATTTTTGGTGTATACAGAAATTTTTATATTTATTTTACATATGATTGTTCTATCACTATTCCTCCTAGGATTTCATATTTTTCTCTGGGCTTGTTTTCTGTATTCTTGAAGTAAACATCAAGCATCCTGCTTTTGTTCACGTGAAAATGTCTATGTTATTCTTAATCTTGAATGATCATTTAGCTGGTTCTAATTATGAATCCATATTTTGCAATCTAAGCAGAGATTAATTTTTTTCATTTTTATTACTTTAAAATTATTTGTTTATTTATTTACTTTGCCA
>NW_021906822.1:0-1308 GCF_006229205.1 Suricata suricatta | reverse complement strand
TTGCTGGTCGCAACAGGCAGGGCTGCTACCTTGGGAGAAATCAGACAACGTTCGGATGGAAGCTCTGAGGATATTTATCTAGACTCCTACAAGCTGTTAGAGTGATAACTAATGATGAGGCCATGGACATTCTCATTAAACTACTAGCGTTTGAAAATGCCTCTTCTGCCTGCCAGTCCTTTTTACGGCCTATAGGAAAAACAGGCACCTTAAGTGATCATGTCAATCAATTTGAAGATGTAAGTCCAGCCTTTATCCAGGGCGTGGCTACCACAGCAGCTTCAATGGGAGAAACAGACCCTTAATGTGTCAGGTCCTTAAGGCAGTCAGGAGGTACAAAGAGCGAAAACCCCTCCTCGAGGTCTAATTGCTATTCTTGTGGGAAAGTGGGGTCTTTCAGTAGAGACTGCCCTAAGTGAAAAGCAGTTACCTCCCTGCCAAGTGCACCTGTTCCTCAGGTCATCAATAATAACAACGTACCCAAAACTATGTGCTCTAGGTTCAAAAGGGCTTTCACTGGGCCAAAGATTGGAAAAATAAATTTCACAAAAATGGCCAACCACTGGGGACCAATCTCCAAAAATCTCAGAAATAGGGGAACTGATTCAGGGGCCAGCTCCCGGCCACGGCACTAATTGGGGCAACATCCCTCAGCTCTCACAGTCGGTTCTCCAATTTCAATCTGTCTCCAAGCTCTACAGGAGAGTGCCAGGCAGCGCAGGACTGGACCTCCGTTCCACCACCTGCAGGATACTAACGCCTGATTCACCTCGTGTAACTATTCCACCAGTATAAAGGGCCCCGGCCCTCAGGGGTAGTCTGACGAATATTGGGATGGAGCTCCATCTCCCTTTAGGGCATCACTATAACCCCTGGGTTCGTTGATGCTGATTATCAGGGAGAGATCAAGGGGTTGGTGTCTCCTCCTCCTTTCACCAAGCACATTTTTAGGGATCAGAGAATTGCCCAGTTACTATTATTGCCTTATTATCACATAGGAAAGGATGCCACTAATGCCCCCAGAAGAGGATGCGGCTTTCGGTCTAGCGATATGGCCTTTTGGACACAGGATATTAAGGCCTCCAGGTCCACTAAAGTATTACAGATTCAGGGAGTCCCTTTTCAAGGACTCCTAGGCACCGTAGCAGATGTCCCCTGCATTGTAGGAAGAGACTGGCCGTCAGCGTGGCCAACTCTAATGCTTCTGCTACTCTTGGCAAAAAACACTCAAATTCTAAAATGGTCAGATGAGGGACACAATTCAGGACCTTTTTGTCCTTATGTTACTCTTTCCAACTCTTTTTCTTC
>NW_021906821.1:0-549 GCF_006229205.1 Suricata suricatta | reverse complement strand
GGGACACATGCAGCTCAGTGTGACCTCTGACCCGCACCCACCGCATCCTCCGGGCTCTGAGCCCAGGTGCTTGGGAGTGAAGGCACAGAGCAGCGGCCAGAAATGACAAGGTGTTGAGTCACAGGGAACCTCCAGCTGCCCCCATTTCTGCCCGAGATCCCATCTGCTCTGAAAGAGATATGAAAAGCACATTGTCTTCGGAGAGATTGGAGGTCGCTCACCCCAGGGCTGAACGATCAGGCTGAATGTTCGCGCCACACCACTTAATGAGACGCGCTCAATTCCAGAAGCTCGGACACTAGGAACCAGTTCTTCTGTGTATCTTCCCTCTGTGGGGATTTATAAACCGTGCTAGGTTTGGGAAGGAAACAGAAGCAACATTCAGAGTATTTGTACGAGATGCTGCCCGAAGGTCAGGTGCTGGTATCTGCCGGCTCTACCGAACTCCCTGTGGTGTGGACCCCGCCTATCCATCGAGTCACGCCAGCCTTTTTCTCTTTTTTAATTTCTAGTGGTGCCGGGGAGGACAGTGTGTGAAATACGGTGACC
>NW_021906820.1:0-549 GCF_006229205.1 Suricata suricatta | reverse complement strand
ACAGATGATGGTGGCTCAGATCAGGGAGGACGCAGTAGTGATGGAGAGATTGATGGGTTGTAGATATGTTTGTAGATAAAGCCAATAAGATTGGCAGATAAATTGGATGTATGACATAAAAGAAAGGAGTCAAAGACTTCAAGATTTTGAACAGGAATAGTTGGAACGGTGAGCTCAAATGGATGATCAGGAAGGAGTTAGGGGCACCTGGGTGTCTTAGTTGGTTAAGTATCCAAATCCTGATATCAGCTCAGGTCATGATTTCATGGTGGTGAGACAGACGCTGCGTCAGGCTCTAGGCTGACAGCAAGGAGCCTGCTTGGGATTCTCTCTCTCTCTCTCTCTCTCTTTCTCTCTCTCTCTCTCTCTTTCTCTCTCTCTCTCTCTCTTTCTCTGCCTCTCCCCACCTCTCTCTGCAACCCCCCTACCACTCACCCACCCCCCACTCAAAACCAAACTAAACTGAACTAATAAAGTTCAGTTTGGGACATGTTAAACTTGAGTATCTTCTCAAATATCCGAATGAAGATGCTTGGTATAAGGATCTAG
>NW_021906819.1:0-549 GCF_006229205.1 Suricata suricatta | reverse complement strand
CTGCCTCTTCACAGCCCCCTGCCCTCACCTAACTCCGCGCAGGCACTGAGGTTCTCCCTTTTCCAGAAGGTTCATGGGGTTGGAGTCGTATAGTGTGGGGCCTTCTCAGGCTGCCTCTCTCACTTAGCGGTATGTATTTAAGGTTCCTCTGTGTCTCTTCGTGGCTTCACATAGCTCGTCTTTTAAGCCCTGAGTGATAGTCCGTTGTTCAGATGGACCCCAGTTCGTGCCTCCATCCACCCGAAGGACGCCGCGGTGACAAGTTTGGCGGGTGTGACTAAAGCTGCTGCTGTAAATATTGATGTGCAGGCTTCCGTGGGGGCACAGTTCTCAGCTCCCGGGAACTCGAGTGCCGGGTCGCACGGGAGCGTGCGTTTGGTCAGAGACCACCAGACGGCCTTCCAGAGCGGCCTCGGCGTGCTGCTCCCCCACCAGCAGCGAGCGGCGGTCTCTGTGCGCGTGAGCGTTTGGCGTTGTCCGTGTTCCGGACTCCGGCCGTTCCCGTAGGTGTGCAGCAGACGTGCAGCAGACTGTTTTTCCCAGCAGTAT
>NW_021906818.1:0-549 GCF_006229205.1 Suricata suricatta | reverse complement strand
GGCGGCCCAACAAAGATGCTATTCTTGAGTTACTGTATGGAACAAGGTAGTTACTTTATTGAAGTCGCACAGGGACGGGACACTTGGGCAGAAAGAGCTGCACTTCAACTGCATGGAGCTTCTCTGTATGCTCAAGGGGGAGGGAAGGTGCACCGAGTGTTCAGTCACCAACCTTTCTCTAGCTTGCCCCTACTGCAAGCTTTCTCTGCTGCTTAGGATTCACCTCATTAACGACTGGTGAGATGTCATGGTACTCCCACGACCCTTTAAAATGTCCCATCTGTGGGCCCCGGGGTGACACAGACACACCTGGGACCTGCTTGGGATCTCTCCCTCTCTAGCCCTCCTCCTTTCACACTGTGATAGGCCATGCATCTCTCACAATATAAATAAACATATTTTTAAAATGGAGGAACAAGCCTTTTTTGATGCTTATCAAATCTATGGGGGCGGGTGCTGTGTGGCTCAGTGAGTTAAGCATTCAACTTCAGCTCAGGTCATGATCTCGTGGTTTGTGAGTTTGAGCCCCATGTGAGGCTCTGTGCTGAC
>NW_021906817.1:0-549 GCF_006229205.1 Suricata suricatta | reverse complement strand
TAATAGAGTTATGGGATGGAGCCTCATATCAGGCTGAGCATAGACCCTGCTAAAAATCCGCTCTCTGTCTCTCTTTTTGTCTCTCTGTCTGCCCCTCTCCCTGCTCATGCTCTCTCACTCTCAAAAAAAAGTATGCATTAAATATGACAACTTAGAAAATCACTGGGGCACCTGGGTGGCTCAGTTGATTAAGTGTCTGACTTTGGCTCAGGTCATGATCTCACAGTTCATGAGTTTGAGTCCCACACGGGGCTCTGTGTTGACAGTTCAGAGCCTGAATCTTGCTTTTGCTTTTGTGTCTCCCTCTCTTTGTCCCTCTCTCATTCACACTTGGTGTGTGGGTATGTCTGTCTGTCTGTCTGTTAAAATTAAAAAATAATTAAAAAAAAGAAAATCGTTTTTACTAACCAGTTTCAGGTGGTGCTAGGGGCAAAATCTGGTCATCTATCTGGTTTGGAAGATAAACTAGACAAAATGAATTTAAACTCCTCTTTAAGAAGGCACTTGGAGGACACTTGTGGGGAAGATCACTGGGTGTTATATGGAAAC
>NW_021906816.1:0-549 GCF_006229205.1 Suricata suricatta | reverse complement strand
CCATGAGCATGGAATGTTTTTCCATTTCTTGATGTCTTCTTCAACTTCCTTCATAAGTCTATAGTTTTCAGCATCTTTTACATCTTTGGTTAGGTTTATTCCTACGTCTTTTACATCTTTGGTTAGGTTTATTCCTAGGTATTTTATGGTTTTTCGTGCAGTTGTGAATGGGATCTGTTTCTTGCTTTCTCTTTCTGTTGCTTCATTTTTGGTGTATAAGAATGCAACTGATTTCTGTACATTGACTTTGTACCCTGCAACATTACTGAATTCATTGATCTGTTCCAGAAGGCTTCTGGTGGAGACTGCCGGGTTTTCCATGTAGAGTATCATGTCATCTGCGAAAAGGGAAAGTTTGACTTCTTCTTTGCCGATTCTGATGTCTTTGATTTCCTTTTGTTGTCTGACTGCTGATGCTAGGACTTCCAACACTATGTTAATGCCAATCCTTCTCAAGCTATTCCAAAAAAATAGAAATGGAAGGAAGACTACTGGACTCATTCTACGAAGCACATACCACTCTGATTCCTAAGCCTGGCAGAGACCCAA
>NW_021906815.1:0-549 GCF_006229205.1 Suricata suricatta | reverse complement strand
TAATTGCAGTTTTCATCAGGATAAAGATATCCAGATGTGAGAGAGAATTAAGTTCCTTCCCAAGCTATGGAACAGATGACTGAACTAAAAGAAACATTTATTCTGTGAAGAAAGAAAATGAATACACCTGCACTATCTTTTATCTACTCTCATGTTCCTTAAATTAAATTAAACCCTCTTACATGACCTCCTGGCTAAAGGAAGAACAAATGCAATACTGTCCTCGAGAGCATTTGAAGTTAATTTTTTAATGAAGAAAGAATAAACAGAAATTTACATGATATTTATGGAGGCTGTAGCCTTGCAAGAGATTTACGTAAAACTTATCTCCAGACCTATCTTGTGAGTGTATTGAAGCCATTCTGTACATTTTATATGTAGATGATTTTTGAAATGTTATATGTGAGAGCAATTTTCAGATGTGGCTTCTGTCTCATTATTTCATAGTAATACCTTATGAAATATGAGGTATTTTTTAAAAAAATATTTGACTGAATCAGAGGATTTTAAAGTTGGAGCTTAAAAAGTAAGATCATGTATTTATTTTTT
>NW_021906814.1:0-549 GCF_006229205.1 Suricata suricatta | reverse complement strand
GGGAAGGAAATGGTGCCAGCCAGTTCCTTTGTCCTATCAGAGAGATGTCTGTGCTTGCTGCTCCCAGGAAGGCCCTCCCAGAAGAGCAAATAATTTCCCCTTGTGTATTCCAGGTGTTTTTCAGATCTCTGTTTTCATACTGTCTTCTGGGTCTCCTGGTTGCTTGCCTGCCTGAAACAGTGCAGTGCACGTGGAGCTCTCTCCCAGCCAAGACTACTGACTTTTAAAACGTCAAACTTTAGGGATGTGCTGTGGCAAGGACCTGCGCTGGTCTTCTGGGGGAGGCTCTCACTGCACTGGGACCAATGCAGATTTGACTGAGAAGGGCAATCACAGCAGAACGCAGGGGAATGAGATTTGGAGCAAAGCAGGCTAGACAGCCAGTATCTGTGTTAGCTGCACTCAGCAGGTTTCTCTGCCCCTCTGCTGAGGGCCAGAGGAGGAAAATGGTGCCTGCCTGCTCCTTTGTCCCCAGAAAGGCGATTCTGTGAATGCCACCTCTCACAAATGCACCTCAAGAAGAGCAGTATCTCTCCATCCACCTTAGGC
>NW_021906813.1:0-549 GCF_006229205.1 Suricata suricatta | reverse complement strand
ATTTGTAGGAAAGTGGATGGACCTTGAGGGTGTCATGCTGAGCGAAGTAAGCCAGGCAGAGAAGGACAGAAACCATATGTTTGCACTCATAGGTCTAACAGGAAAACAGGAGAGACCTAATGGAGAACCAGGGGGAGCGGAGGAGGGAGAGAGAGTTGGGGAGAGAGAGGGATGCAGGACTTGAGAGACTATTGAAAGCTGAAAATGAACTGAGAGTTGAGGGGGAAGGGGGAGGGGGGAAAAGAGGTGGTGGTGATGGTGGAGGGCACTTGTGGGGAAGCGCACTGGGTGTTGTATGGAAAACAGCTTGATAATAAAATATTGAAATAAAAAATAAAATAAAATAAAACAAAAAAAATAAAATAAAACATATGATTTGATAAATACTGACCTATATTACACCTGAGAAAGGATCACTGCATTCAAAATAAGGAACACATCCAGTCACATCTAGCTAGAAGTTTTGGGTTCCCCTCAGGATATATAGTAATGAAAACTACGTTGTTGCTCCAGATTCTCTATTTATTTCAAGCTAACCAAGGATTTATT
>NW_021906812.1:0-549 GCF_006229205.1 Suricata suricatta | reverse complement strand
TCAAAAAGATATTATTGTTCCTATTTAAACAAAAAGGAAACAGAACTTTATGTAAGTACCTAAGGTGAGCTTCCACATATACCAATACTAAGATATTAAGCAGAAATATAACTCATCGTAGCTTTCAAAATTAACTGTGAATACATCATTTATTGATTTCCTTATTCAATATTTAGGTCATAATGAATATTATGCATTTTAAAAAATGGTAGTAATAGAACCACATATAAACCATATATATGTATCCTCCACCTTTTAAGACTAGTGGGAAAATTATATATATATATTCTGAATTATTCTCACCTTTTCAAAGAAACCCTCTCTTTCAAAAGAACATTCTTTGCTCTGGTATCATTCCCCCCTTTTTGGTATTATATCATTCACCAACTTCATATCTTATTTATATATAAATTTTTGTGCTTGTATAAAGTAAATCAAACTGCACAAGGCTAAGAACCCTATCTTCTTTATACCTATATTCCCAGTGACCACTACACTTGATAAACATTTGCCAAATAAATGACAATACCAGATCATGACTATGAAAAA
>NW_021906811.1:0-1308 GCF_006229205.1 Suricata suricatta | reverse complement strand
CCTGTGGTTCCGTCGGAGGAGCTGTAGGATATGGGGGAGGGGTATCTAGGAGGGTGAGGTCCTGGGTGTCTGGATAGACCCTAGGGGATTTGGGAGGCCTGCATGAACAGTTACATCCTTTAGGGGTTTGTACCACTAAGGTTGATACCCCCTGGGGAGTCCGGTTGAGCCAGGGTTTTACCCAGGGTGGGGGGTCTTGGACCAAGTCTTGCCAAACAATAATGTAAGGCTGTTGGTCGGGATGTCCTGATGGCCCTGACTGAAATATATGGGTCTTTACTTTTAGGATTAAGGCCAAATCAAAAGACCCTTCTTGAGGCCAACCAATATTGAAAGTTGGCCACTCAGAAGCACAAAGGGTTACCCATTTATTTTTGTTGACCTCTATCGACAGGTTGTGGGCTCGCGCTTTTACTTCTGACCAATGTTGCTTGGTTAGGCGGAGAGGGGTTGAGGCTGTTTGTCCCATGGTCTCCTGCCAAACGAGAAAGATGAAACAGACAAGGAATAACGACAAAGCACAATCAAGCACTAGACGCCCCTTACTGGTATGAAAGCACCATATTATTGTGGATGAGGGCAGTGGAATATAACCTTTATCTGCCACTAAAGTTTCCTGTTGGGAGGAAACTAAGGGCTCTTTGTTATTTGAGTCAAGCACCAGGGTACTTTGGGCAAGCGTTGGGGCGTCCCCCAAGGCCCGGGCCTTGGACCTTCTGGGCACGTCTGCCAGTCCAAATGGCCTTCCAATGAGTCCCGAAAAAACCATAGGTGTACCGGCTCTCCGGCCTCCCGGAGGGGTGTCAGACCCCACACACCTAAATTAGAACTGAAACCAAAAATATCAAGGTTCCTGCCTTCAGGACCTAACTTCTTGAGACTCAAACCAGATGTTAGCTAGCCAACCAAAATGCAATAAACAACACTGCTCCTGAGACAAGCACGAATGACCCTACAAACAGTAGACACCATAAACAACAAATACCATGGACGCAACAGACAATAGACTGCCGGCACATAGACAAAACAAACATGGGGGGCTCACCTCCAAGATTGTAGTCTCTTGTATTACGAGGGATGATCGTCAGATTCCCGGCCAACGCACCAAATGAAAGGGAAAGAGAAAGGAAGTCCAAACTGCCTAGGCCCCAAAGAGGAGAAGGCCTTTCTTACCCTTCCGAGGAAGATGACGATCACCCCAAGCAATCGAGAGAAACAGCTCTTGATGCAAACACACGAGGGTTTATTGCCAAACCAGCGCGCTGGGGTTCAACTCGTAACCCACGCAGGGGCAGAGGAGAAGAACCC
>NW_021906810.1:0-549 GCF_006229205.1 Suricata suricatta | reverse complement strand
TCTAACATGGACCACCCACTCACACTGTATGTCTCCATGTTACCATGTATGGGAGGCAAAGTAGAAGTCGTATAAAAGGCCACAATCCAGTCCCATTATTCGCCAATTATGAAGGGCATAGTGGGGATTTAAATGAGATAGGCCATGGAACCCTAAGGCAGCAGACGCAGGCCCTGAGCCCTACTCTAACCACCCTACACCTATGGGTTAAAGAGCGATTGCCCGTGGGTCTGACCACAGGTGCTCATCGCTTTGAGCCAGGAGACGCTGTATGGAAAGGAGTGGAATGTCCTACCACTCAAACCCCCTCTGGTGGGGCTCCTTCACTATCATTTTGTCCACCCCTACTGCAGGAAAGGTAGCAGAGGTAGATCCCTGGATTCACCACAGCGACTCTAACCCGCTGCCCAGCGCCTAGTGCCTTAGAGTTTCGGTTTCATTCCTTCCTCCTTATGGAACCATGGTTCGTGGGTTTGAGCCCCGCGTCAGACTCTGTGCTGACAGCTAGCTCAGAGCCTGGAGCCTGTTACATATTCTGTGTCTCCTCCT
>NW_021906809.1:0-549 GCF_006229205.1 Suricata suricatta | reverse complement strand
GTAGTACTATTGCTAGGTCTCAGGGTATTTTTATATTTAATTTTTTGAGGAATCTCCACACTGTAGCCTTTCAATCTAATTAAATTTTTTTCCTGTCTAGATTCAAGGTTTGGTTTTATTTGACAATGCATGCTGTTATTCAACCCATTTAAAATTTTTTGTTTTAATGTTTAATTTTGAGAAAGAGAGAGAGAGAGAGAGAGACAGAGTGTGAGTGGGGTAAAAGGAGAGAGAGAGAGAGAGAGAGGCACAGAATCTGAAGCAGGCTTCAGGCTCTGAGCTGTCAGCACAGAGCCCGATATGGGGCTCAAACTTACAAACCCCAATGTCAGGACCTGAGCCAAGGTCTGCTGCATAACTGACTCAGCCACTTAGGTGCTCCTTCAACCCCTTTTTAAAGAATTCTATCTTGACACTAAAATCAGTCTAGCTATTGCATCACCTCTCTCTTCAAAATAAAATAACATGTTTCTTCCATTTAAAATATAATTCCTTTATTCTCAATATCTCTAGTGTCACTTCTCCCACACCATCTACCCCTTGACAAAC
>NW_021906808.1:0-549 GCF_006229205.1 Suricata suricatta | reverse complement strand
AGGGATGGGAGGATGGGGCAGCCTTTTTTTTTTTTTTAAGTTTATTTATTTTTGAGAGAGAGAGAGGGCGCACAAGTGGGAGGAGGGCAGAGAGAGGGGGACAGAGGATCTGAAGCACCAACAGCAGTGAGCCGAATTCGAGGCTCGAACTCACAAACCGGGAGATCATGACCTGAGCCAAAGTCAGCCGTTGAACTCATGGAGCCACCAGGCGCCCCAAGGAGGGGACAACCTTAGATCCTTTGGGAAAATGGAAATGGACAGGAATTCCTACTGCTGATAGGGTAAGTTCCAAACTTCTTCGCTTTGCAAATGAGACTCTCCGCAATTTTGCCTCAGCCTTGCTTTCCGCCCACCCACCCCACGTCCCCCCACTCCACATCTCTGCCAACATTTTCCACACCAAAGGGAAAGCGCTGCCTTCTCCAGTGCTCACCTTACACATCCTTCCCCCTTCCACAGCTTTTCCTCTGGCAGCTCTGCTCAGCCCACCTTCAAAGCCTACTGCAATTTCAGAGCTGAGTTCAATGCCACTACCTGCATCTACTG
>NW_021906807.1:0-549 GCF_006229205.1 Suricata suricatta | reverse complement strand
AAAAAAAAAAAAAGAACTTTAAAGCTTACTTTTAGATCCTAATGCACACCAGTCTCATTCCTTGTTTTATAGATAAAAGGAGCCACTTAATTCCTACCCTCAGGAAAATTCACCCTCCCTGGAGAGAAAAGATAGAAGTGCACAAAGAATTAGAACTTACATCACGTTTACATGGGGTACCTCAATCATCCCCACAGGGCCCTGAGAGGCAAGCTTTGTGATCCTATTTTACAGGTAGGAGGACTGAGGACGGGAAATTAACAGACACATCAGTTCTGCCTCTTCTCCACACCGCACAGAGGAGCAGAGACCTGAGATTCGCTTCACATATGCATGCACACACACACACACACACACACACACACACACACACACACAGCTTCAGTTTTTCACTTTTAACATTCCGTGGTAAGCATATTCCCGTATTATTAAATACTTTTTGACACATGCCTTTAAAAAGTATTCTCCAACAGAAATGCACACTCTTTGATCGAGCCTTTGTTGCCATACGTCTTAATTCTTTTTAATATTCAGATCTGATGAATAATG
>NW_021906806.1:0-549 GCF_006229205.1 Suricata suricatta | reverse complement strand
CAGGATTTGTGGGCTTTGGTCAACAGTTCTGGTATGGGGTTGTGTCTAGACTATGAGGGGAGGGTTGTGGGGACCAAGTAAGCATGTTGTCCTCATGGCTTGGTTCCCTTGGGCCAGTTCCCCTGAGTCATGGTTTCAGGTCCGGCCGAGGCTCACTGGTCTGAGCCGGGTCCTTTTCAACCTTCTCCCCGCTGACGGGTTTTAGGGACCCTGTGGGTCCTTGTCATTCAAGTGTGATGAATCCATGGTGATGAATCCACGGCTTAATTCCCAGTAGTTTCTGAGGAATGGAATAGGGGTGTGGGGGTCAACAGCACCTCGCAGGGTCTGACCTGTCCCATGAGGCTGGAGCTGCTCCTCTGGACTCTCGCTGTTCAGTGACAACATTTGATGTCACTAAAGGAGGCAGGCACTGTGAAGACACATCTGTGGGGGACATCAACCTGCTAGGAGCAAACTCAGGTCCTGGATGTACCTGATAGTATCCAGTTCCCTGATGGGAGCCCCTCCAGAAACTCCTAAGTCATGAACAGAATGTAGAAAGTCTTC
>NW_021906805.1:0-549 GCF_006229205.1 Suricata suricatta | reverse complement strand
GCATTGTGCTTTTAATCCCCACAACCATCTGGAAAGGTGGCATTATTGTTTCCAGGTTACAGATGACAAGCTGGGACTGAGGGAATGGATGCGCCCAAGGTCACACCTTGAACCCCCGGGGAGGGCTGCAGTGACACCAGTTCTGGCCCCATTCCATCCCTGGCCCATGGCTCTCTGCTGCTGCCTGGGCCAGGGAGGGCAGCACCGGAAAGCTCAAGCCCTATACGGTCCATAGGGTGCCCAGAGCAGACATCACTAATCAATTACAGAGCTGTCGTGTCCCTGGGAGGCAGCCTCAGGCTCCCCGCCCAGGGCTCCAGGCAGCCTCTGTGAAGAATTCGCCCTGGAAAGATCTACTTGCCTCTTTCAGGGGACCTGCTGGGCCTGCTGATCTCCTAGCTGCCTGTGGGGCCTCAGCATGCCCTGCCACATGAAACAGAGGCCGTCCCCTCCCTGCAGGGTCGGGTCTGGAACTGACCAGAGACCCACGGTGGTGTTGCAGAGCTCTCCCGCCCCGCACAGCACCCTCTCTCCCCACAGACCTGCCCT
>NW_021906804.1:0-549 GCF_006229205.1 Suricata suricatta | reverse complement strand
GTGCAGACCATACAATGCGAGGGAACCCCCAAGTCCCACCTTCACTCTGAGGAGTGAAGCGCTTGGGACCACACATCTAGTGTCCCAACTTTTATGGCTGCTCTCCAAGGGGCAGGCCCCCAAATCACTTAGCTTTGAAAGCCACTGGGGCTTGCATTGATAAGTCTCACAGAAATAGAGGAAACAAAAAAGCAGTTGTGATCAGGTACAGGAGCACTTACTACATCTATCCCTCCAGGGCTCAGCACAGAAGGAGCAGGCAAAAAAATGCCTTTTCCCAGTCTCTACCTGAGCAGAGTTTGCCTACTTAAGGCTGTTACCTGAGGGCACAGCTTCTAATTAGCGTGCACGTGGGTGCTGATTGTGACCTACCCTGTAGGCTGAAAGAGCCCCTGGGAACTTCTTCTGTCTATTCTTTCCATGTCTAACAATAAAACCAAGTTGCCAACATCTCCCTGGAAGGAGAGTCTTTATACACCTCATGTCCTAACTGTTATGGATGCCACTCAATGTACTGGCTCCCATAACCTAGCTCTGGTAGCCAACAGG
>NW_021906803.1:0-549 GCF_006229205.1 Suricata suricatta | reverse complement strand
CTCAACAAATCAGAGAAAGCACAAACTCAAAACCTAACAGAGCACCTAAGGAAACTAGAAAGGGAGCAGCAAGAACACCTCAAACCCAGCGAAAGAAAAGGAATAATAAATATCAGAGCAGAATTAAACAAGATAGAATCCACAAAAACAATTGAACAGATCAATGAAACCAAGAGTTGGTTTTTTGAAAAAATAAACAAAATTGACAAACCTCTAGCTAGGCTCCTCAGAAAGAAAAGAGAAAACATGCAAATAGACAAAATCATGAAGGAAAATGGGTCTATTACAACAGATCCCTCAGAAATACAAGCAATCATCAGAGATTACTATGAAAAATTATATGACAACAAACTGGACAATCTAGAAGAAATGGACAAATTTCTAAACACACAGGCACTACTAAGATTCAAACGGGAAGAGATAGAAAATCTGAACAGACCCATAACCGGTGAAGAAATCGAATTATTTATTAAAAATCTCCCAACGAATAAAAGCCCAGGGCCAGATGGATTCCCAGGGGGATTCTATCAGACATTTAAAGCAGAGTTA
>NW_021906802.1:0-549 GCF_006229205.1 Suricata suricatta | reverse complement strand
GTGACGGCGGCTCGGAGCGGGGGTGTCTGTGTTCCTCCAGTCAGCCCCCGGAGGTGCGCGCTTTTTACGTGGCTCAGCTCTCCCAACCCGCACCCCCGGTCGGAGGTGGGGGTCCCCCGGACGCGCAGTGCCCCGCTGGCCTGTGAGGTCCCTAGGAGGGCCGGCAGCCCCCTGCGGGCGCCGCATCTCCACTTGTCAGCGCATTCGGGTCTAGCGTTCCCTTTGTACCTCGAGCGGGCGAGGAACGTAACAAAGCCTGGGGGTGTGGCCGGAGGGGGATTGTCCAAGGTTTGACACCCTTCCCCCATCTCCCTTTTCTCCCTCCCCATTCTGCCCGGCTGCCGAATTCTGGCGGATTCCGCTCCCTCCCACATCCGTTCTCCTGTACAGGGAAAGTCCTTTAGAAAATGAAGTGGTGATCGGGTACCTGGGTGGCTCTGTCGGTTAAGCATCCCAGTTCGGCTCAGGTCATGATCTCATGGTTCGTGGGTTCAAGTCCCGCGTCTGGCTCTGTGCTGACCGCTCAGACCCTGGAGCCAGCTTTGGATT
>NW_021906801.1:0-549 GCF_006229205.1 Suricata suricatta | reverse complement strand
TCAGACCCACCAGAGGGTTGGACCAATATGGCCACAAGCTGCCTCTGGTGTCCACCTCCTTTGGACCCACCCAAGCCCTTCTGGGCCTTCCTTATGGTGAATGTCCCAGTGGCCTTTTCTTCCTGACGGTGCATCTCCCTCCAGCAAAAGGTGGCAGTGTCACCATCTTGAATGTCCCAGTAACCGCCTCTCTTAGTACTAGGGGATTCCTAGTGGCGCTCTCTGACTCCTTTGTAACCTATCTGCAGTAACATGACAGTGGAGGATATGAATGGTATTGTGTTTTGTTTGCGGAATGGCCCTTTGCCTGTGGTTGTATTTGGAAACATTGTATGTTCTAAAAACAACATGCTGTAACGTATACAAGGTAGATGTTCTTGGGTGGGTTAATCTGTGCAGTATTCAGTTCGGGAAGACGTAGACCCTGAGGTTTCTGGGAGAGGAACAGGAGTGTCTGGGTATCTGAAACCAGCACTGAAAGTGCCCCCTCAAGTGGAAGGAATGGTAATTGCTGGACCGGCTGAGGCTGGTCACAGCCGGTTGTTCTGG
>NW_021906800.1:0-1309 GCF_006229205.1 Suricata suricatta | reverse complement strand
TGTGACCCCACTAGGGTGCTTTTGAGTAGAAGTGAGGGGAGGGCTTGATGAGGAAGAGGCAAACAGCACCCGCCTAATGAGGGAGACTGGGCAGTAGTTATTATTTGAAGAATGTATAGGATTTAGAAAAGTGTGAAGGCTGGTATTCTGTGATAAAATCGAAGATAAGGAAAAGCAGGGAGAGAAAAGTAAGTCACGTCCAAGAGTTCCCCAGTTTGTCTAGAGGCTTGGGATGTGAAGGGGAGTGGTGGGGAAAGGGTGCGAACAGCGCTCTGGCAAGAGTGTGGAGCATCTGTGGTCACTTGCTGAGGAGACTGGGTCTTCCTCACTGAGGGACTGTGGAGAATGTGGTGTTGGTCTTTGACGGGCTCACAGTCAAGTTCATCCAGCAGTCACACAGAGGGTAGAGTCCTAGAAGGGGGTGAGGTGAGCGGCGCAGACGAGAGAGGAGAGCACTGTTGTTTCCTGAAGCCAAGTAGTTGAGGGGCAGGGAATATGGTCTGAACCAGAGCGCCAGCTCTGGTGTGGAGGAGGAAGGAACACGGGGTACCTGCTCCTTAGGCAGCGGGTGGTCGCAAGGAGAGGGAGTCCCAGGGCCCTTGATCCCAAATGCCTGCTGTCTTCCTTCCCTTGTCGTCTGTTAAGTATTCATACGGTCATTGTCTCCTTTCTTTCCCTCAGCAGTTCTCAAGAGTGTCCTCCTCTGTTGACACATGTGGAAACAGATTCAGATTAAGTACCAGACAGCTAAGAAATGACACCAGGAGCAAGCCCTGGTGCGGCTGCATGACTGTTCCACACGGGACAGTTGGAATCGTTACCATTTTCACATCAGAGGGAAATTAGCTAGGACTACACAAAGATTATTTTTGTGTAGCCTTTTTTTTTTAAGTTTATTTCTTCTTGAGAGAGACAGAGACAGAGACAGCACAAATGGGGGAGGAGCAGAGAGAGAGAGCACATGCGTGGATCCCAGGCTCCGAGCTGCCAGTGCGTGGGTGAAATCACGACCTGAACTGAAACCAAAAGTGGGACATTTAACTGACTAAGCCCCTAAGACGCCTCTGTGTGTAGCTTTTTAATGATCTTTCTTTAGCCTTTTACAGCTTGGGACTGGAATTCTAAGATCTAAATTTCATAATCAAAATTCTCACGTAACCTTTTATTTATTTTTTGAAAAATTTTTTTACATTTATTTATTTTTGAGAGACAGAGAGAGACAGAGCACAAGTAGGGAAGGGGCATAGAGAGAAGGAGACACAGAATCCACAGCAGGCTCCAGGCTCTGAGCGGTCTGCACAGAGCCTGA
>NW_021906799.1:0-549 GCF_006229205.1 Suricata suricatta | reverse complement strand
ACTGGGGACACAGAGTGAATGAAACAGAAGAATACACCTGCCGTCACATGTCAACATCAAGTCCTTCCATCAGGTAAGCCGTCTGTGTGGGGGCAGTAGTCTTACCTGTGAGCCCAGTCTCGACCATAGGGACAAGATGACCATGACTTTCACCTGTGCAAAGAAAATGGTGCCATCGTGACAGCTTTCAAGGGGATCCCAGCTATTCCCTCATCTAGTCCTAAGTTGCTGAAGCCCAGGCATGGATGGTGAGTTACCTAAGGTCACACAAGAAGCATGAGTTTGAGTAAAGGCTGAAAGTCAGCAATCTTGGAATTTCAAGCTTGGGACACCTGGGTGGCTCCATCAGTTAAGCATCTGACTCTTGATTGTGGCTCAGGTCTTCATCTTGAGATCTATGGGTTCGAGATCCAAGTGGGCCTCTGTACTGACAGTGCGGAGCCTGCTTGTGATTCTCTCTCTCCCTCATTTCTCTGTCCCCACCCACTCTGCTCTTGCTTACATGCCCTCTCTCTCTCTAAATAAATAAGCTTAAAAAAAAAAAAGAAC
>NW_021906798.1:0-549 GCF_006229205.1 Suricata suricatta | reverse complement strand
AAATCCCCTGCAATTAGCACATTCTTATCAATAAGATCTTTTCTGTTTGTGATTGTTTTATGTATTTCGGTGCTCCCGAATTCGGTGTGCAGATGTTTATAATTGTTAGCTCTTCCTGATGGAGAGACCCTGTAATTATTTTATAATGTCCTTTTTCATCTTTTGTTACTGCCTTTAAAGTCCAGTTTGTCTGATATTAGTATGGCTACTAGGCTTTCTTTTGACTTCCAGTCGCATGATAGATATTTCTCCATCCCCTTACTTTCAATCTGAAGGTGTCTTCACGTCTAAAATGAGTCTCCTGTAGACAGCAAAAAGATGGATTTTGGATTCTGATCCATTTCTGCTATCCTCTGTCCTTTGATAGGAGCATTTAGTCCATTTAAATTCAGTCTTATTATTGAGAAATATGAGTTTAGATTCATTGTGTGCTCTCTAGGGATCATGCTTGTAGTGGTGTCTCTGGTACCTTGTATTCCTTGCAACATTTCCCTCATAGAGTCCCTCTTAGGATTTCTTGTAGGGCTAGTTTGGTGGTGATGAATTCTC
>NW_021906797.1:0-549 GCF_006229205.1 Suricata suricatta | reverse complement strand
AGCATTCAGATGCTTATCTTTAAATGTAAATATGAGGGGCGCCTGGGTGGCTCAGTCGGTTAAGCCTCCGGCTTTGGCTCAGGTCAGATCTCATGTTCGTGGGTTCGAGCCCCGCGTCAGGCTCTGTGCTGACAGCCAGCTCAGAGCCTGGAGCCTGCTTCAGATTCTGTGTCTCCTTCTCTCTCTGCCCCTCCCTCTCTCATGCTCTGTCTCTCTCTCTGTATCAAAAATAAAATAAAACATTTAAAAAAGTTAAAATAAATAAATAAATAAATGTAAATATGAATAAACCTTTCATTTAATTTCATTCATTATCAACTTATGAGAGATCACAGAGCTAGACATCTTCTAATCTTTAAGACAAATACAAAGGAAGGCAACCAAATTCTACCAAACTTCTAATGTGGATAGGGGGAAAAAGTCGCAAACATTCTCAAACACTGTTCAGTTTATATCCACTGGTTTTAATGATGTACTCAAACAATTTAAGAAGTTATGTCTTTTGGGGGCAGTTGGGTATGCGACGTTGGCTCAGGTCATGATCTCACA
>NW_021906796.1:0-549 GCF_006229205.1 Suricata suricatta | reverse complement strand
TCTTGGTGTCTTCTTCGATCTCTTTCATAAGTTTTCTATAGTTTTCATCATATAGGTCTTTTACATCCTTGGTTAGGTTTATTCCTAGGTATTTGATGGTTTTTCGTGCAATCGTGAATGGGATCAGTTTCTTAATTTCTCTTTCGGCTGCTTCATTTTTGGTGTATAGGAATGCAACTGATTTCTGTACATTGATTTTTTATCTTTTTTTAAATGTTTATTTATTTTTGAGAGAGAGCGCTCTGCACTCGAGGTGGGAGGCACAGAGACAGAGGGAAGTAGACAGAGATCTGAAGCCAGCTCTGTGCTGATGACAGAGAGCCCGATGAGGGGCTCGAACCCATGAACCGTGAGATCATGACCTGAGCCAGAGTTGTACGCTCAACCAATTGGGCCATCCAGGAGCCTCCTGAATTTTGTCTTTACCCTAGCATTATAGTCTACCTAGATTTTCCCCCAGGATTTTATTTTTATTTAATTCTATTTTACCATGTAAGTTTTTGTTAATTACCCCAATATCTTTGTGAGCTCAGGCCAAGTATAAACATA
>NW_021906795.1:0-549 GCF_006229205.1 Suricata suricatta | reverse complement strand
GTGGGGGGAGCTGGGGCCTGGTGGGGGGAGCTGGGGGCCTGGCGGGAGGAGCTGGAGCCTGGTGGGGGGAGCTGGGGCCTGGTGGAGGGAGCTGGGGCCTGGTAGGAGGAGCTGGGCTGGCAGGACCCGAGGCACAGCCTGCCGGTGCCCAGCCATTGGCTACCCGTCACAGAGCCACACACCCTCTGCCATTCGTGGGACCCCCGCACATCCTGAGATGCCTCAGCTCATTTTTTCTCTTAGCTCCCAAATATTCTTTTAAGATAGTCATACATAGTCATGAATTTTTTTTTGAAATCTACATAAGCACAATTAAGAATATAAATAGGGGGGCACTTGGGTGGCTCTGTCTGTTGAGCTTCTGACTCTTGGTTTAGGCTCAGGTCATGATCTCACAGTTTGTGGGTTCAAGCCCCATGAAAGGCTCTGTGCTCTTGCCTGCTTGGGATTCTCTTTCTCTCTCTCTCTCTCTCTCTTTCTCTGCCCCTTGCCTACTTGTTCTCTCTCTTTCTCAAAATAAATAAGTAAACATTAAAAAGCAATATGAGT
>NW_021906794.1:0-549 GCF_006229205.1 Suricata suricatta | reverse complement strand
GTGTGTTGACAGCCTTTTCTGTGCCAGAAAAAGCCCATTTTAAGAGCCAGACAGGGCTAGATTCAAATGTGGCCTCGAAAAATCAAAAAAATCCCTGCCTTCTGGAACCTGTGGGAATAGTCTAGCCATGCCTAAGACAGGTCACAGCTAGGGTCACACCTCAGGTCTCCGTGTCCTCTGTATCCCGGCCCGGGAAAGAGGGTGGGCATGGTGGGCGATGGTAGTAGGATGGGGTGCTGCAGCGACCCTTCCCCGCCTCTCCCCGCATCCCAGGTCCTAGAGACTAGCCCAGTATGTGATGCGCCCCTCGCTTGAGGCCGGGCTGCATGGAGGCTGGCTCTGTGCTGAGTAAGAGAAAGGGCAGCCAGGGGAGGCAGCTTCAACTCACCCACCCTTCCCGAGCCGCATGCCCACCTCAGATCACGCCAGCTGTAGGGGCACAAGTGGTAGCTGCACATGGATGAAAGTCCACAGCCGGGGACAAGTTGCGTAGCAGGCACCGGGTGGGAGACTTGGCTCCATGATCCCTCTTCCCTTCGTCTGGGTCTC
>NW_021906793.1:0-549 GCF_006229205.1 Suricata suricatta | reverse complement strand
GATCTCACAGTTCGTGGGTTTGAGCCCTGTATTGGGCTCTGTGCTGACAGCTCAGAGCCTGGAGCCTGTCTTCAGGATCTGTGTCTCCCTCTCTCTCTGACCCTCCCCTGCTCATGCTGTCTCTCACAGGATCTGTGTGTGTCTCTCTCTCTCAAAAAAAAAAAAAAAAAGTTTAAAAAAATCTACGCATTAAACCTACTGAGTGTCACCTTTCGATCTATGTTTCTAATCTGTACTTCTCACAATGAGGCATTTCCTAAGTTACCTTTCCACATTAAGAGCCTTGGGGTTCTTGGGTTCATTTTGTGGTTTAAGCACTCTGCTCTTTTGCTTCGAGGAAGTTCCAAATTGCAACTCTTGGTCATCCTAGAGCTGGTAGTTTAGTTACAGGATCTGAGGCCGAATCACTTCCTGCTTTGCGACTCAGAGCAGGGCACGGGATGTAAATTAGCCTCTCAGGGGAAATGGAGGGAATTCCGGACTTGTCCTAGCACTCCTTGTCAATTTCGCCTTCCTGCGAGCTGCTTGCCACTCTCTTTCATGCGCCCC
>NW_021906792.1:0-549 GCF_006229205.1 Suricata suricatta | reverse complement strand
TATGCTAATTAACTTGGATGGAAAGAAAGAAAGAGAAGGAAAGAAAAAAGGAGGATTTAAAAAAAGAAAGAAAGAAAGAAAAAAGAAAGTATCTGCTTTAACTTTCTCATACTTAAGAGGACCTAAGCAAAGAACATGGCTTCTAAGGGTGACTGGGTGGCTCAATCAGTTAGGTGTCCAACTCTTGATTTCGCCTCAGGTCAGGATCTCATGGCTCATGATTGAGCCCCTCTGCACCAACAGCATGGAGGCTGCTTGAGATTCTCTCTCTCTCTCTCTCTCTCTCTCTCTCTCTCTCTCTCTCTCTCTGTTCGTCCCTCATTTGCATGCTCTTTCTCAAAATAAACATTAAACATTTAAATATCCTTTCTAACCTATAAAGAGTTTCATAGATATAAGATAGTATTACTGATAAAATAATCTCAAGAAGCAAAATCTAAATTACAAATATTGGCATGCATGCCCACAAATTCTCGAGGAATAAATAAGAATCGGAGTGTACATTCATTTTCCATCTGTTGGTTATAACCTTTCTGCAATGGCCTAATC
>NW_021906791.1:0-549 GCF_006229205.1 Suricata suricatta | reverse complement strand
GGCCACTCAGAGCGGACTCCGAACCGGGGACACGGCTACCAGAGATCAAAAGGTCTAGGGGAGACGGCTGTGAACAACTTGGCCAAAACAGGGTAATCAAGATGAAGTGGATAAATTCTTAGAAACAGAAAACCCGAGAGACTACAGCACTTGGCAGTGGACTATGCGAATGGCGGACGGCCATGGAAGGACAGCCCCGAGGGGCCAGCACCCGACACAGGAAACCCCTGGCCCTGACAGCCTCCCTTTTCCAAACCCACGGAAGAGGAGGGAGCACTTCCTAACTCCCTCCAGGCAGCCAGCATAACCCCCGTACCAAAGCCAAGGATACCAGGCGATCACGACTGACGTTCCTCCTGAAGGTCCCGAGCACGGCACTGGCACTGACTGGGCACACATGGCAGGGCGCTGCGCCCCGAGGGGGTCGCGCCTGGACCACAAGGACGGCTCCCCATCAGAGGCCAGCAGGTGATGCGGCCCACCAGCAGAGGAGGGAAAACCCACCCAACCTTCCATCCCCACGGATGCAGGAACAGCCCCTCCTAAACC
>NW_021906790.1:0-549 GCF_006229205.1 Suricata suricatta | reverse complement strand
CAAAAATTTATTTGAGAGAGAGAGTGCAAGTGTGCGTAAGTGTGTGTGTGCACGAGTAGGGGAGGGACAGAGAGAGAATCCTAAACAGGCTCTGTGCGGTCATTGGAAGCCCCAGGTAGGGCTCCATCCTATGAACTGTGAGATCATGACCTGAGCTGAAATGGAGAGTTGGGTGCTCTACACACTGAGCCACCCAGGTTCCCCTAAAGTTTCATTTATAAGACAGGTGGCAGCATATATGACTGACAGGCCACAATAGGCTAACCCTTACTCTGGAGAACCATAAACGGAAACCTGTGCATCCTCAAGAAATATCAAATCTCTGGGGCGTCTGGGTGGCTGAGTTGGTTAAGCCTCCGACTTTGGCTCAAGTCATGATTTCAGGTTCATGGGTTTGTCAGGCTCTGTGCTGACAGCTCAGAGCCTGGAGCCTACTTCCAATTCTGTGTCTCTCTCACTGCCCCTCCCCCCTCATGCTCTGTCTCTCTGTGTCAAAAATAAATAAAACATTTTTTAAAAATAAAAAATAAGTCATGGGGTGTCTGAGTG
>NW_021906789.1:0-1309 GCF_006229205.1 Suricata suricatta | reverse complement strand
GGGAGGGGCGGGGCCCGGCGCGCTCTCCTGGGCACGGTGCCCGCCGGTCGTGCTCCCTCGCTGCGGTGTGCGGTGCCACGCGAGACTTGGACGTGGTGGATGCTTCTTGGTTTGGTTGGCTTTTTTTTGTTGCTTGGATCTTAACATCTTTTTTTATTTTGTTTTTTGTTTTGTGATTTTTTTTGTTTTTTTGTTTTTGTTTTTTGTTTTTGCCCTTCATGGTCCAAGAAGGAAACGGTGGACGCTTTCACTACAATAGAAACAGAAAGGCAGGACTTGCAGTTTCACGGAAGCAACTGCCTGCGTGTTGTGAGGACGGGACAGGCCCCGGGGGCTGCATAGGGTGCAGGGAGGGTGGGAGGGTGCCAGGCCCAGGCCCTGAGGTCCTAGTGCCTCCCGCCACCCGGTTGCAGTCCATTCCCCCCCCACACCCAGCTTTCAGGAACCCATCATCTTGCATGAGCTGAATTTAACGCGGCCCACATTCTCCAGGGCAGAGGGTATGGACTGGTGGTGGGAGAGGTGAGGGCGGCAGGAGCAGAGGGCACAGTGAGCCTGGCTGGCACAGTGGGCTCTGCCAGGGCTGAGCTGCCAGCTGAGGAGGTGGTGCTCCGGGCAGTGGGAAGTGAGGGCCCGGCCCCCAGGGCGTGATCTGCCCACTCCATCGGCCCGGACCCGGTGTGCCCTGGCTGGCGGGGAACCCACACCCTCCAGCTGGCTGCGCCCGGAAGCCCATCTCTGGTTGGTCAGGGGCCCTGGGTTTCCCGGCCCTAGACACCTCCTGCAGCGGAGGCAGGGCCTGCCCGTGCAGCCTTCCCCAGGAGCTACCTGGGCCACCTCACGGTCACCGGCAGGCCCCAGGCAGGATCTCTGAGAGGGGTCCCGGGACCCCTCTAGAGGGGAGGCTGCCACTGAGTGCTGTCCCGCCGGGAAGGCCGGCGGTGGGGCTCGCCCTGCCCCTCACCTGCTCGCCCCTTCTGAAATGCACCCTGAAACCACGAGGTTTCCAAGCCCGGGGGCGGGGGAGGGTGCCGTGGCTCAAACACCAACACAGGTGCCAGGCTGGCCGGGACCCCAAGTCCGGCAGCACCAAGGTGCCATCCTCGGAGCCTGGCAGAGCCGGGTGGGGACTGGGAGAGCCTGCCACCAGAGGTTACTGAGGGCGGGCTGAGGGCCCTTAGGCCCTGCAGAGCAGATGGCTGTGTGTGGCGGGGGTGGGGGGGCAGGGCTGGGTGTAGGGGAATGTCTTCCTCGATTTCCCTTTCTTACAACAGAGACTAAGCAGCCCGGAGCTGGTGTGGCCATTTCC
>NW_021906788.1:0-549 GCF_006229205.1 Suricata suricatta | reverse complement strand
CTCATGATTTGTGGGTTCGAGCACCGCGTCGGGCTCTGTACTGACAACTCTGAGCCTGGAGCCTGCTTCAGATTCTGTGTCTCCCTCCCTTTCTGTCCTTCCCCTATTCATGCTCTCTCTCTCAAAAATAAATAAACATTAAAAAATTAATTATTATAGTTGACATACAATGTTACATTAGAGTCAGGTGCACAACGTAGTGATCTGACAATTCTGTACATTATGGGATGCTTCCGTGGTCAGTGGAGTTACCATATGTCACCATGTAATGTTATTACAATATTATTGATTGCATTCCTGATGTTCTACTTTTTACTTCCATGACTTATTTATTTTATAATTGGAAGTTTGTGCTTTTTTTGGAGAGAGACAAAGAGAGAGGGCACAAGTAAGTGAGGGGCGGGGTGGGGGGAGAGAGAGAGAGAGAGAAATGGAGCTCATCCGAAGCAGGGCTCAAGCTCACCAATGTGAGACTCGAACTCAGAATCCATGAGATCATGACCTGAGCTGAAGTCAGATGCTTAATGGACTGAGCCACCGAGGCGCCTA
>NW_021906787.1:0-549 GCF_006229205.1 Suricata suricatta | reverse complement strand
GGCCTGGTCTGGGGCGGGCGCCGTGGGCGCCGACGTCCCGCTGGGGGTGCCGGCTGGGGGTGCCGGGCCCGATCCCAGAGGCCGGGGGGCGCTCGGGTGTGCCTTGCACAGCGTTTAGCTCTCGATGGCCAGGAGTTTGAAGTGATAATGTGTTTTTCTTTCTGATGTGAGACATGATCTCTGCTCCCTGGAGGAAAATCAGGAACGCGCAACAAATAATATGAGAATCACCAGTGAAGTTCCACCTTCCAGAGAAAGCCGCCGCCATTTATGGTTTCGGCCTTTTTCCATGCCTGGCTTTTGGTTTGATTTTTTGTGAGAATATCCTTATCTTCTCCACTTAAAAGCACCACTGGTGGTGTCTCGCGTTGGGGAGGGTCTTCTCCCAGGTGGCTCCGAACGGCCCACCGTGTTCTGTTGCCTGTGCACCTGCCACGGTGTATGTCCTCAGTCCAGTCCGGCTTGGCTTCTAGGTCATTCCATCCCAAGCCCACTTTTCTTTTTTAACGAAATTTAAATGAGTGTATAATGTATTTCCAAATAGTTGCC
>NW_021906786.1:0-549 GCF_006229205.1 Suricata suricatta | reverse complement strand
GGAGCCCATTCCATTTTTAGTTGTTTAGATGTTCTTACGTCCATGGGGTCCTCTTACTATCTGCACAGAATAACAAGCAAGAGGATTGTCCATACCTGTGCTATTGTGACAGCTGTTTTCAAGTTTATCTCAAGTTGTCCAGCTTAGGCAAACATTTATAGACTATCAGAACTAGAATTTAACATCCACAAAGGTGCATTATTGAAACATATTTTTTTCCTCTCTAAAAACCCTTGTTTCCAGAGGTAGCCAAATGAAGACTACTTTGTTTGTAAAACAAGTCCAGTTTAACAAACTTGGCCTAAATATTTACATAAGGTCAGCAAGACTAGTGATTGATCATATAGATATTTTAAAGTTTGCTTTGCTGGAACCTTTCATAAGGAAACTCTAGATTGAAATTTTAGTAGCCTCTCTAGGCTGGAAGCCAAGCCAAGTACTTGCCGTCAGACCTGCCTATAGATTTGTGCAGATTCCTCTTCATGAGGTCCCCAAAGTATCCTGAGGGTCCTGCACTGCTAGGAAGTGACCTGGTAAGGCTGCTGGGAA
>NW_021906785.1:0-549 GCF_006229205.1 Suricata suricatta | reverse complement strand
AGCTAGGCTCCTCAGAAAGAAAAGAGAGAACACTCAAATAGACAAAATCATGAAGAAAAATGGATCTATTAAAACAGATCCCTCAGAAATACAAGCAACCATCATAGATTACTACGAAAAATTATATGCCAACAACTGGACAATCTAGAAGAAATGGACAAATTCCTAAATGCACATGCACTACCAAAATTTAAATATAAAATCTGAACACACCCATAACCAGTGAAGAAATCAAATCAGTTATCAAAAATCTCCCAACGAATAAAAGCCCAGGGCAGAATAGATTCCCAGGGGAATTCTACCAGACATTAAAGCAGAGTTAACACCGACCCTTTCAAGTTATTCCAAAAAATAGAAATGAAAGGAAGACTTCTGGATGCATTCTACGAAGCAAATATCACTTTGATTCCTATGCCAGACAGAGACCCAACAAAGAGCACTACAGGCCAATATCCTTAATGAATACAGATGCAAAAATACTCAACAAGATACTAGCAAATTGAATTCAACAGCATATAAAAAGAATTGTCCATTATGATCAAGTGGGAT
>NW_021906784.1:0-549 GCF_006229205.1 Suricata suricatta | reverse complement strand
TACATGGCAATGAGAAAGAATGAAATATGACCATTTGTAGGAAAGTGGATGGACCTTGAGGGTGTCATGCTAAGCGAAATAAGTCAGGCAGAGAAGGACAGATACCATATGTTTGCACTCATAGGTCTAACAGAAGAACAGGAGAAACTTAATGGAGGACCAGGGGGAGGGGAAGAGGGAAAGAAAGTTGGGGAGAGAGAGGAATGCAAAACTTGAGAGACTATTGAATACTGAAAATGAACTGAGGGTTGAAGGGGGAGGAGGGAATGAGGTGGTGGTGATGGAGGAGGGCACTTGTGGGGAAGAGCACTGGGTGTTGTATGGAAACCAATTTGACAATAAACTACTTAAAAAAAGATCAAGACATTACTCATAAAAATAGAGAGAGCAGCCAAGTTTACAGTACAGTAAGAACTATGAGATTTTTGATGAAGCAATTTGTGATATTCTACAAGAAAGGGAAAATAGATCTTCAGGGCAGAGAACTGTATGGGGCCCACCACATATACCAGTCTGAGGGTTCAATGTTGGCAAGCAATGATAACTGTT
>NW_021906783.1:0-549 GCF_006229205.1 Suricata suricatta | reverse complement strand
ATGGGACGTTGTCCCAAAAAGGGACAGAGGCAAGGCAAGCGCCACCATAAAACCAAACCAAGTCACCACTGCTGAAGTCGAACCAATTTCTGAGATCTTTTTCAGAACAGTCGTGAAGCAGGAGCGTTAGGGTGGCTCCACTGAAACTTGGCATGTAGACTGTGGTAGGGGACCTTTTCTTGCTCAGGTCCAGGGACACTGTGATCTCTGTCCCCAGGGCTGCAAAAGCTTCCGAGTTGAATAAGTGACCCTGTGCTGCTCCGTTGTTCCTGCCGAATTCGTCTGCACAAGTTCAGAGCACAGGTAACGTGTCTTCGCGGAGATGGGACTTTGGTCCACAAAGGGACAGCGACACGGCAGGCGTCAGCATAAAACCAAGCAAAGTCATCCCTGCAGAAGTCACACCATTTCTGAGGTCTTTTTCAGAACTGATTTGAAAGGTGAAGCGTGAGAGTGACTCGGCTTAAAGTTTCCAAGTCGACTTGGGTAGGGGACCTTTTTTTGCCCAAGTCCAGGGACACCGTGGTCGCTGTCCTAAATTCTGCATTC
>NW_021906782.1:0-549 GCF_006229205.1 Suricata suricatta | reverse complement strand
AGAACCATAACTAGGAAAAAATACAGAAACGTATCATCAGATGAGAAAAGCAGGCTAGAACATACAAAGATACAATTTATGTAATGAGAATGTATGTCCCATACCCAATGCACATGCACAGAGAAAGAGCCAGAAAGATGTGTATCTTGAGTGATGCTCTCTGCGGGAATGTGATTCTTGGCCAGATAGTATAGTTTTTCTACAATGAACACGCACTGGTCCTAAGCAACTTGAAAACAGAGTGAACAACAGCCTCTCGAGCTACCACGGCAGTGCCTGATGCTGTAGCCTTCCTAGATACTCCAGAGTCACTGGTGAAGGGAGCCAGGGGCAGTCACAACAATGGTTATAGCCGTGGCGTTTGTAAGAGTAGACAAAGTACAAGTTCAAAGCACATACGAGAGGGCCAAGGTCAAAGAGAGATTTACCGATACCACACAGTAAAGAAAACTGAGCACCGTGGAGAGGTGCCGGGGGTGGGGGGCTCAGTCAACTAAGTGCCCAACTCTTCGCTTCGGCTCAGGTCATGGTCTCACGGTTTGTGAGTTC
>NW_021906781.1:0-549 GCF_006229205.1 Suricata suricatta | reverse complement strand
AACCTAGGCAAAGGGAGATCGGACTCATTAGAGTGGCCTACAGTTCATAGTTCAGCAGAGCTTGGCGTGCCACCTATCTAATCTCTGTAGACACCAAGGCAGAGCCTCTGAGAGCAGCCTCCAAGACCTACCACATCAAACCACACCATCCACGAGGGGGAGCTGCTGGTTTTGTTTTTTGTTTGTTTTTGCTTTTTTTTATAATTTTTCCTTTTTTTCTTCATTTTTTTCTTTTTGCCTTTTTCTGTGCGTATTTTTTATTATTATTACTTTTTTTTACTTAAATTTTTTAAAAATTTTTACTCCTTATTTACCTTTCTCCTTTCTCCCTTTTTTTTTTCTTTTTCTTCTTTGCCTTCTTGCAATCCAGATATATTCTCCTATATCTCATTCCTGCCTCTCCCCTCAACTGGTCATACACTTTTAGACTGTCCACTGTCCTTTGTTGTCTCTGACCCACTTTATTTTTTTTTCTTTTCTTTTTCTTTTTCTTTTCTTCTTCTCCTCTTTTCGTCTCCTTCCTCCCCTTATTCTCCTTATTTTCTCCTT
>NW_021906780.1:0-549 GCF_006229205.1 Suricata suricatta | reverse complement strand
GAACCGTGAGATCATGACCTGAGCCGAAGCTGGACGCTTAACCGACTGAGCCATTCAGGTGCCCCAAGCACCTGACTCTTGACTTTGGCTCAGGTCATGATCTTACACTATGTGGGTCTGAGCCCTGTATCAGGCTCTGCACTTAAAGCATGGAGCCCAGTTGGGATTTTGTGTCTCTTTCTCTGCCCCTCCCGTGCACGTTCTTTCTCTCTCTCTCTGTCTCTCTCTTTCTAAATAAATAAATAAATAAACGCTTAAAGAAAAGATTAATTCGGCTTTATAATTAAAGACTTTGACATATTTGGGAAGGGAAACTAACAAAACCCTCAGGTAAAGTGTTAAAACTATTTAGAGGAGAGTGAGCTGATTAGGTATGATGACACAGGGGTTCAGCACAGGACCCCTGGGTTCAAATCCTGGCTTCACCGCTGATAAGCTATCTGTCTTTGAGTTTAGAACGTCCAGTTATGATGGGGATTCGATGAGTAAATACACATGGCATGCTTACTTCCGTTCCTGGCAAGTAAAGTATTCAGTATTTGTTAGCTC
>NW_021906779.1:0-550 GCF_006229205.1 Suricata suricatta | reverse complement strand
ATCTCGGCAGGGGTGAGGCTCAGAGTCTGAGATCTAGGCAGGGCTAAGGCTGGTAGTCTGAGATCCAGGCAGGGCTGAGGCTGGGAGTCTGAGATCCCAGTGGGGCTGAAGCTGGAGTCTGAGATCCAGGCAGGGGTGAGGCTGGGAGTCTGAGATCCAGGCAGGGGTGAGGCTGGGAGTCTGAGATCCAGGCAGGGCTAAGGCTGGGAGTCTGAGGTCCAGGCAGGGCTGAGGCTGGGAGTCTGAGATCCAGGCGGGGCTGAGGCTGGGAGTCAGGTCCAGGCGGGGCTGAGGCTGGGAGTCTGAGGTCCAGGCGGGGCTGAGGCTGGGAGTCTGAGGTCCAGGCAGGGCTGAGGCTGGGAGTCTGAGATCCAGGCAGGGGTGAGGCTGGGAGTCTGAGATCCAGGCAGGGCTGAGGCTGGGGGCTCTGAAGTCCAGGCAGGGGTGAGGCGGGTCCCTCCTGAGGCCTCTCTCCTCCACATGTAGACCCTATGTTCTTCCCATGTCCCATGTGGTCATTCGTCTGTGCATGTATGTATCCTCATCTCTG
>NW_021906778.1:0-1309 GCF_006229205.1 Suricata suricatta | reverse complement strand
ATTACAGATGGCAACCACATTTATAAAACACCTCAGAACAACACCAAGATTATAGTTTGGTTGCATGACTCTGTGCTATAGCTTAGCCTAGTTGATAAATAAAACTAACCCTATACCTTTCACTGGTAAAATCTGATGGTCAAATTTAATTTAGCTTTATAGCCTGATATCATTAATGGAAATAGTCTGATACTTCACATAGACCTTAATAAAGCATGTATAAATGATATAATGTATGGTGAAGATGATTACTAGTTTAAACCTACCAAAAACTTTCACATCACTTCATTCAAAGACTTCTCATCTACCTATAGGAAATTTCTCAGTACTTCTCCTTAATTCACTTTACCTATCTGATCAACCGTTTACAATGTAAACACTGTAGGAACTAAAAACTAGAAGGGCATATGTAATGCAGGCCTGTTAACTTACACATAAGGAAAACGCAGTGAATGTCTTTGATTGTATGGTTCAAGTAAATGCATGAGCAATTTTTATTCTAGTTCTTTCCGTGTTTTGCCTGTAGTTGAGTATGATGTGACTTTATTTAGAAACAGTTTCTTTACTGATGTAACTGGTTAAGATGAAGTCATGGATTAAGATCCTAAATCTAATGATTGGTGTACTTATAAAAAAAAATGAAAGAGAGAGACAGAGAGGGAGAGGAAAGAAGGAAGGAAAAGGAAAGAAGAGAAGAGAAGGCAGAGAGGGAGAGGGGGAGGGGAACAGGAGAACATCATGCAAAGCTACAGAAACAATCAAGGAAGATGACCCAATAAAGATGGAAGCAGAAATTGGAGTTAGGTTGCCAGAAGCCAAAAAACACCAGAAACCACCAGAAATTGGAGGAGGCAAGGAAAAAATTTTCCCCAGGGCCTTCAGAGGGAACATACATCTGCTGACACTTTGATTTTGGACTGTAGCTTCAACTGTGAGAGAAAATATTTCTGCTCTTATGAGCTACCCAATTTGTGGCAATTTAGTATGACAGGTCTAAGACATGAATATGCTCTCATTACAATTAACCATTGGATCTTTCTCCACCTTCCTTACACTACTTTTGAAAGGAATGATGAATCTTAAATCTAACTTGACTTGTGTTAAATCTAAGACATTCTTGGGACTTTGTATATAGAGGGGATGCTCTGTTTTGGCACTTTTCTTCAGAGTCTTGCATGGTAGGAAAAATACTGGAATGATTAGACTGCCATTTACGCTGGCAAGGAGGAAGGGATTCTTCCTGAGTGTGTGTGTTTAAAATACCATATAGGATGCATTGAACTGAGTTGAATTGAATTGAATTCTATTG
>NW_021906777.1:0-550 GCF_006229205.1 Suricata suricatta | reverse complement strand
GTTGCTGATCAAGTCCGTTTATTGAGAGAACACACACATCTTTTAAAGGCAGAAAACGGGCAACTTGACGTAAGTTAGTTGCTAAGAAACAAGGGTAAGGGTAAGAGAGAAACTAAAACTGCAGATTCAGCATAGCACAGTGCCTGGGAAACTGATAGGAAGGCGCAGCCTACAGGCCCCGAGCCTGGGAAACGGATAATGCAGCTCCACTGAGCTGGGAGTGATGATGGAGTTCTGCTGAGTTGGGAGTGATAACACAGTTCTGCAGAGCTGGGAGTAACAATGCAGCTCTGCTCTGTGGGCTGCTGATCTTGCAAGGTCGAGGCACATATCTCTTCTTCCAGCAGCTCTTCTGGTGCAAGGCACATCTCTTCTCCAGCAGCTCCCGACAGGACATACTATATATATCCCTGGCGCCAGGCGTGCTCTGCAACTAGGAGTCTAGTGCCAGATGCATGCCGCAACTAGCCTCTGCCCATCCAGCTACAAAACTCCACCAGAGCTAGCAATACCGTGTTAACTTTTCCACCAGAGCTCCCCAACCCCCTCC
>NW_021906776.1:0-550 GCF_006229205.1 Suricata suricatta | reverse complement strand
CTCTGAGCACATCACAGACTCCAAGGTATCTTGAGTTCTCTTCCAAATTCGTAATTCTTTCCCCTGGTTCAAGGGAAAAGCAGGACCTCGAGGAACAAAGTAAGGCAAGCTTTGACTGTCCTAACACTTGCTTTGAAAATGCAGATCTGTTCCAACCCAACGGACACATTAGGGAACAGTCGGAGCATAATTCAGTTTTTGCTTTTGCTCCTGGGGCACTTGATCCACGAGAAACACGAGGGGAATCCGGGAAACTACAGTAAGGCGGACTCCTCGGAGCAGGAGGACCCCGAGCGCACACGCGCACGCCCCCCCGTCCCCACTCCTGGGTGCGCGGCCGCCCTCTGGGGTGAGGACTTTCTGTCCCGCTGCAGAGCACCCTTCCCCTGCTGCACCGGCCGGCAGCCCTTCCGGCGCCTCGAGCAAACCTGTGGTCTTTCTAGCCGTCAGTTCCCACGTGCTTGTAGTACTCAGGGACTGTTAGCATATGTGAACCGGGGCTGCCATTTTTTATAGGCTTCTTTTTTTTTTTTTTTTTTTTTTTTTTTTT
>NW_021906775.1:0-550 GCF_006229205.1 Suricata suricatta | reverse complement strand
GAAGTCTGGAGCCTCCCCGTCCCCCCTCCGCCCCCCCCCACTTCGTGAACAGAGCCACGTCTAAGGCTCAGGGAAGCTCAGCTGGCTATAGACCCACCTTTCAGGCAGAAAGATGGAAGCAAATATTTGACATTGCATTTGAAAAAGCACAACTGATCTATGAAACATTTTGATCATTCTGTGTCTCCACGTTATATAGGATGATCTCCAAGAAATATCTTCTTTTTTATTAAAGTTTATTTACTTTGAGAGAGAGAATAAGAGACAGTGAATGTATGCAAGAGAGAAAGAGAGCAGGGAGCGGGGAGGTTTGCAGATAGAGAGGGAGAGAGACAATCCTAAGTAGTCTCTGTGCTGCCAATGTGGGACTTGACCTCATGAACTGTGAGATTGTGACCAAATCAAGTGTGGGTCACTTAATCAACTGAACTACCCAGGTGTCCCTCTTTTTTTTTTAGTTTATTTATTTATTTTGAGAGAGAGAAAGAGTGAGCAATCAGGAGAGGGGAAGAGAGAGAGGGAGAGAGAGAGAGAGAGAGAGAGAGAGAGA
>NW_021906774.1:0-550 GCF_006229205.1 Suricata suricatta | reverse complement strand
CTTTTCCTCTGTTGCCTTTCTGCCTTCTGGTGAACACTCAAGAGACTTCCTGAGCTCTTCATCTTGCCACCGGCTCATATCACACTGAATGCCTCCATCTGCTTGGTTGAACTGGGCCAGTGAAATAGGGAGAGGGACATAATTCTCAGGATAGATGTTGCTCTGTATCACTTTAACTTCATCCACATTCACAGGGAAGCGATGGCCCTACTACCATTGTCTAGCATGCTTTTCCCAGTGCTAAGAGGACTCTGGGATTTGGACTGTACGTTCAGGTCCCCAACAGCTTTATGGCTGGAGCAGACAGGCCTTTCCTGCTGGAGCTTGTTGCCACATGCAGAAGATGGGCACAGATTGGAGTTCAGGGTATCCTGGATTTCATCTCTGTCTTTTGCTTCATCTAGAGAAGACAGGAACTAGCCTTTTTCTTTTTTCCTCGACCCAAGTTCATATTCGTGATGGAGCCCAACTTTACTACATCATCATGTCTTACATCATGGCACTGCTTCAACCACACAGTGCTTTCTTCATCTTTACATGGAATGCCCTC
>NW_021906773.1:0-550 GCF_006229205.1 Suricata suricatta | reverse complement strand
TGATCCCAAGACGTTATGTTATGCCTTGGAAAGAAAATATGAAATTCAGGAATGTGAATCTGAAGGTATTTTCCCATAAGTGTTCATAATAAAAATCCATAGTTATAGTATAATTTAATATATCTATGAATATACATGTATGTGTATAACTCTACAAAAGCTACTTTTTAGGCTTATTTATTTATTTTTAGAGAGAGAGTGGGAGAGGGGCAGAGGAGGAGGAAGAGAGAGAGAATCCCAAGCAGGCTCCACACTGTCAGTACAGAGCCCGACAATGGGCTCGAACTCACAAACTCTGAGATCATGACCTGAGCCAAAATCGCGAGTCAGATGCTTAACCAACAGAGCCACCAAGGCACCCCTACAAAAGCTATTTTTAATTTTATATTTACTTTTTCCAGCTTTATTGGGAATAATAATAAAGAAATACGTATTTTTTTAATTTTTTTAATGTTTTATTTATTTTTGATACAGAGAGAGACAGAGCATGAGAGGGGGAGGGGCAGAGAGAGAAGGAGACACAGAACTGGAAGCAGGCTCCAGGCTCTGA
>NW_021906772.1:0-550 GCF_006229205.1 Suricata suricatta | reverse complement strand
GTGAAACCCTCCACCTGCAGAACCGGGCACCAGGCTTGTCAATGACCAGACACCTGACAGGGCTCACCAGCCCTGGGTGGACCCTGACACGGCTCGCCAGAAAAGAAGGGCTCTAGGAACCTCACAGAGAAGCTGAACTGGGCTTAGGTATTTCTTGATTACGAGATGTGCTGAAAAGCCACGGCCCGGAGGAGCACAGCGGTCTGACTCAAAAAATGCGGAGCTGGAAGACTGATGGATGGCTTAACTGCTTGGAAGGGTTCCCACTGGCTCTTGCAGCGCTCCCCTCGTCCGGGGCCATGGGCTCCCTGGGCTCCCTCAGCAGGCGGGGTACCGCTCTGGGTGCCAGCAGGCCCGACGCCCCGCCCCTCGAGCTCTGCACTTTGTCTACAGACTCCCCTGCAGGCCAGCAATGGCACCTGCCACCCGGGAGGCCGGGCATGCCAGCGGAGGGAGAGGGCTCCCTGTGGCTCCCCCGGGCTTGGTATTCAGAGGGAAAGCTAATGAGGGTCTGGAGAGCGGTCAGAAAAATAACAGCCAGTTTTCTTAT
>NW_021906771.1:0-550 GCF_006229205.1 Suricata suricatta | reverse complement strand
TACATCAATCACTATTGATAAAGATTATGCATGAGTCTTCTACCAATCTATGTTCTGGGAAATTTTTATATGCCAAAAAATTTGTCATCAGAAATCATTGTCTAAGGCAAATGCCACTTTATGCTGTTCCCCATACATTTTTTACCATAGATAAAGTGGATTCTCCGGTCAGTGCAGAAATGCCTGCCTGGTGATCAGAAAGAAATTCTTGGCTCTCTCATCCCTCCCCCTTTTGCTAACACCGTCCATCCTTCAGGGAGCCCTGGACCTGCTGGAGCTGGACTCTGGCACCTGGTACTTAGCATCTCACTTCCCTAAGAGCAGGAAAGCAGAGAGAAGATGATGAAGACAAGCGTCCACTGTAAGTTAGCAGAATACTCTCCCTTCGAGAGAGAATTTGTGCATCCCAAACTAAATATTTTCAAACATTTTCCCCAGGTAAGAATGTCATGGAGCAGAGAATATCTTGTTCACAAGAGCTCTGGGAGACCCAGCGGATGCCAGAAGGCCAGACAGCTCTGTTCCTTGAGACAGAAGCAGAGGGGGTGAA
>NW_021906770.1:0-550 GCF_006229205.1 Suricata suricatta | reverse complement strand
TACCTATTTTGCAAAGGTAGTCACTTGTTGATTGTTGGTGGGGCAGGAAAGACAAGCGCTTTCAGTAATATTAATAAAGTGTATTAAAAAGAAGGAAAACAAACCTATAATCATATTATATGTTAATGGTTAAAAAGGTTAAGTAACCGTAAGAAATAACCATTATCACGAATTCGCCTTCACATCAGCCTTATTGAACAGAATTATTCTTTCCTTCTTCCCAGTCTATCATCTTTTAATTGCCTGCTCTACTAGACATTGCGTTGCTGGATCTTCTCTATTTTTGCCATAAATGACATTTCATATCCTACATTGTCACGTCTTCTTATTGGCTAGGATAAGATTTGAAAAGAAAAACAAAAGTTTGTCTCCAACCCCACAACTCCTTGAAATACTGACTTCTCATGACCTCTTCGCAATACTATTTCTATTACCGCGTGGGCACAATCCAAGAATACAGCATATATGTGTCTCTGCTATACTTTTGTACGTGCGGTGTACACATCAAACAGTGACCGAACTTCGTTCTCTTCTCCCGATGGTCTAGAGC
>NW_021906769.1:0-550 GCF_006229205.1 Suricata suricatta | reverse complement strand
GTAAGAGTAAAACGCGTGTTCTAGGAAAGCCTAGGGCCGAGCATTTGTCCTCTTCAGTTCTCAGGAAATGCTCATCTTCAGTGTAAGGTCAGCCCTGAGATGAAGGAGTGTAATTACGTGACAAATGAGCTCTTAGGTAAATGGTAGATTCGTGATTAATTAATTACCCTGATATTAACACCTGTTCCCTCAACTGGGCCCCACGGAGGAGAACCGGGGAGGCAAAGGCGGCCAGAGGCAGAGGCTTGGCAAAGGCGGAATTGAGGAAGAGGACCGAGGGGGAGTGGCCAACGAGGCTGGGAGCCTGGGCAGCAGGCTTGGGGAGTAACAGTCCGGCGAGGAGGAGGGGACAGCCATGCGGCCGAGGAGGGGGAGCCACTGGCCAGGCCTGTACACGACCCCTGGCCTTTCCCCAGTGACAGGAAAGGTGCAAAGGAATTAGAATAAAGCAGAACCTTGTGGCAGGGACGAATGTGGGAGTGAGGGTGGCCTCTCTTTCCTCCTTACACAGTGGGAATGAGAGGGGATGACATGTGAGGGAGGACAGGCC
>NW_021906768.1:0-550 GCF_006229205.1 Suricata suricatta | reverse complement strand
TGTTTGTTTTTAAATTCCACCTGTGACTGAGATCGTGCAGCATTTGTCTTTCTCTCTCATTTATTTTTCACTTATTTCACTTTGAGTAATTTCCAATATCCCATTCTCCAGTTTGCTGATTCTTTTTTCTGTATGGTTTAGTTTACTTTTGAAACTCTCTTGAATTCTTTGGTTTAGCTATTGTATTTTTCAACTCTATCATTTTTGTTTTGTTTTCGTTTTGCTGGTTGCTGTTTCCTTGTTAACTTCTTGTTTTGTTCATGCAATAACAGAATAACTATTCATTGTAGTATCTCAAGGAAACTTTTACCAAAATTGATGAAAGGTGGGCTCTGAAGAAAGGCTCCACCAATTTTAGAGGAAGAAATTATGTAAAATATGTTTTCTGGCTTCAGTGGAATTCAGGTAGAATTCAGTAACATGAAATTATTAGAAAAGTTATTATATATGTTTAGTTGGACTAATAATAAAAAATCTGCCCATTAAAAATGAAAATTATAAAATATTTTCAACTACATGAAAATATACATCAAAAAGTATGGAAGGCAGT
>NW_021906767.1:0-1309 GCF_006229205.1 Suricata suricatta | reverse complement strand
TTCTTCGATCGCCCGAAAACTGCAATTCACTTAGTACAGCCCACAGCCAGTGATCAGCCCCGCGGGCACTGCTCTCTCCTGGACTCAAAGGGCCGAGGGTCGCAGAGACCTGAGAGAGTCCCCGAGAAAACACAGATGTTTACTTCAAAACGTGAGACATCCTTCGCGGTGCAGACGGTTACCGGGACCGCCGCCACGATGCGGGTACTGAGCAAACTGTGTGGACAGAACCGGATGCCATGAGCTTCTGGGATTGTCGTGAAGAGAGGCGGGGTCAGCGTCTGTGGCGGCTGCGTGGGGAGCACAGAGGAGCGGACACGGACTCTGTCCCCGACATCCGAGCGTGTGCGGCGGCGTCTCTGCGTGGGAATCGGGCCTTGCGCCTGGTAACACGGAGTTTCCGTGGTGAAGATGTGTTAATATTGATTCAACTTCAAAAATCCCTCTGTTTCACTCTTAGTATCCACAACAGAGCGATACAGAAACTTCAATGCGCCCACCGTTATTCAGAGCTGCTCCTGCAGAATCATTACCCCTGAATGTTGTGTTGTAATGAACTGTGCTTAATTTCCGCGCAATCAAGTGGCTGCCTGGGCCGTGTCTGCCTCCCAGGGGCCCGCGGCCGTCGTCTGGCGCTGCAGGCGACGCGGGGTTTCCAGTGTCGTCCCTGAGATCCCGCTCCGGCTCAGCGATGCTCCTCCTGTTTACTACGGAAGGTTCCGGAAGGCGAGTGGGAGGAGGGTGGGGTGCTGCACCGGCCACCAGGCTGGGAGGCGGCTCGGAGAGAGGGGTCCAGAGATGGTCACTGCCAGTCTCTGCCCTGCGGCTGCGGGAAAGAGAGGGGACAGCCGGGTCACCCAGGGGTTCGGGTCCACAGACCTTGAAAGCCGGACCCAGGAAGGGGAAGCAAGTCAGGAGGAAAGAACTGCTCAGAGTCTGCACGTTTCTGGGGCTCGCTTTTCTGTCCCAGGCGCCAGGCAGGGGGACGTCGGACACACGGGCCTCGTCCTGCGGCCCAGATGTCCCCCCGTCAGTGCACGGACGGGGGTCATTCTCAGAAGGGGCAGCAGGCTCCACAGCGGCCACTGAAGCCCCTTCATTCTTTCTGCCGGGGTGTCACAGGCACAGGGTCCACACCCGGGTCGGGGGCGCTGATTGCCCGCCCTCCGCGGGGCCCGCCCCCGACGCACAGGGTCGTCCCCAGCGAACGCAATCCAGACCCTGAGGCCTTCCTGCAGCGCCCACCGCCGTCACGTATGCTGTTTGCTTCGTTAATTCTGTTCCTTGTTTGTGCCGCGCCCGCTGGAAT
>NW_021906766.1:0-2684 GCF_006229205.1 Suricata suricatta | reverse complement strand
GAATGGGAAAAGATACTCGCAAATGGCATATCGGATAAAGGGCTAGTATCCAAAATCTACAAGGAACTCACCTAAATTCACACCCAAAAAACGAATAATCCAGTGAAGAAATGGGCAGAAGACAATGAATAGACATGTCTCCAATGAGATGGCCTACAGACACTTGAAACGATGCTCAACATCACTCATCACCAGGGAAATCCAAATCAAAACCACATTGAGATACCGCCTCATGCCAGTGGTATCATTAAGAGGATAGGACAGAAGTGCACTTTTGTCTAGTAAATCTACCACAGCCTGACCACCAATGAGATAACAAAGGGTAGATTCCCATATTTGCTGTTCCTCTGAGAAGAAAGTGGTCAGCTCTCAAGTATCAGAGAACATAGCAAGGAAAGCAAATATTTAAATACTCACTGTGTACCAGGACTTGATATGAGCCCCAAGGCTCACCTTGGCCTTGACAGGGAAAAGGCACTGACCCCATGGTAGTTGGGAACTGAGGATCTCAGAGGCTACCAAATTTGTCCCAAGTCACCCTCTGACTGCAAAGTCCATTCTGAGTCTCATTTCATCTTACTGTTATAGAAAATAGGATCCAAAGAGGGGAGGTTATGTCTATGGTTACAGGCCAAGATGTGGCAGAGATGAAACCAAAAGCACTGACTCTACTCCACGGCTTTTTCTACCGCTTTTAGAGAGTTCTATAACTTGAAAACAGAATTAATGACAAAACAAAACAGGTTAGTACAGGACTGTCAGAAACTCCACAGCAGCAAAATAAAACAAACCATGCACTGCTATCAACACATAAGACCTCTTAGCACAGGGCTGTGTGTGTGCTAATATGCTTGCATTTATCATCTGGGTTATACATCCATGTCAGCTATACGGGTGGCAATGGAAAAACTTAAACATTGATGAATGGTGTTTCTATTTATATTTCCATTATGAAAAACCAACTTTTTGGCAGGTAAAAGATTATCTTAAGAAAATCTCTCCCTGAACTACATTAGTAAATAAAAGACTTCACTGTAGCTACCATTCTGGAAAGGACTTGAAACTGATGAAATTCAAACGTTCTTGTGTAAAGCAAACAATTAATTGCAGTCAAAAAATAAATCAATAAATGGATTATATGCCATCACTGAAGATTCAACACCTAGGTACATTAATGGATAGTTCATTTGTAAATAATTTCTTTAGTGTCAGATTTATATATCCTCTTTGCTGATAATTTTCACTCTATTATAACCTTACCATTCTATGTTATGGATTTGTTACCTTTTTATTAAAATATGCCACCATCTCTGCCATATAGTTAGGTGAGAAGACAAACTCTAAGAAAAAACAATCAGTACTCTCAATAAAGGGGAAAGAGCCATTACAATTAACACTAAAAACTTAGTGGCATTACCCATTTGTCACTCATGTCTTAAACTAATCAAAGTCCTCAGAGGATCTCTGCTCTATGGAGCCATCTGAGAATGCAGAATTTTCCATTTCGTGGCTGAACCAATGTCTTTGGATTTTGAGTACTTTACTGAGTTCTCAGGAGTGAAGTGGCAGGCAAGGGAAGAGTGATAGAGCTTGGAGACTGGGTAGGAGGATTTCAGGATTCAAGGATGGAAGCGCACCAATGTAGCATTAATCACAACCTAGTTATGTGACTCGCAGGGAAGGCTGGGATTTGTAGTTTTCCTGGGTGCTAACGAAGTAAAAAAAATGTGGGGTTTGGTGCCATGTTAACAGTCTCAAATAATTATCTTAGTTATGGAAAAATTATATGTAACAATTAAGCCACAGTCCATTTACAGAAGGTAGACAATAAAGCAGAACAAATTAGCTTAAACTGGTTCCGAATTTTAATTTAATTTTCTTCTATAAGCTGCGCCACACCAGCTTGTGGAAGATGAAGTGTGCACATACACATGTGAACCTATTATTAAAAAAATATGAGACAAACCTAAACTACATCTTCACAGCCACTATTCTTCCCCCTACAATATCTAACCTCTTCCCTCTCCACATTGGTTTTCTTTCCAAATCACATTTCATCCTTTGCTGTGATTCCTCCTATCCCAAGCACATTCTACTGCAATATCTTTTCTAAAGATGGTCTTGACTCTGTCCCCACCTATACAACTTGAGTAGAGAAGTTACAAGTACTGCTACGATCCAAGAGAATAACCCCTATACCAGGTACACCTAAACAGACCAAAGATGAATGTGTGACCCCTACTGGGCCAAGGAGCCATCATCCCAGGGTTTTGTGATTGAGACTAAAGCCTGTAGTTATTGGGACCAAGGTGGGCACAAAAGTTCAAGTTGCCTGCCTGCTGCTAGTGCATCCTTAAGTGCAACCCAAAGTTAAGAGACTTTGCCTTACAGAAGAAGATGCTGCAGAGATCAGAGTGCAGCAGAAATGCAGATAAGTAGACAGGTAAAAACAGACTAGCCAGAAAGAGGACAATGAAGACAGGAGCTTCCTGAAACAATGAAGCCCAGCTCTACCTCCTGCCTCTACATGCCATGCACACCCCCTCCATTTGTACAAGAAATCTCCCCTTCCTCACCCTGCTTCAGATGGGTTCCTCTTTCTTATAATTGGATGACTCCTGCCTGAGATACCTATTACCTCACCAGGCCTTCCCATGGTTACTTAACTAAGTCAAACTATCCTC
>NW_021906765.1:0-550 GCF_006229205.1 Suricata suricatta | reverse complement strand
GTGAGAACACCCATATGCCCAGGGGCTGGTGACAGTGTTACCAAGTGATCTGATGCAAGGTCAGTGAGAAAACTTACAAGGAAAAAAGTAGGAAATGAGAACAGAGAGGTTTTTGAAAAGCACAGACATAGTGCTAAGAATCTGAAAGGCCTCACGCATGTGCAGGGCTGCGGGGTGCCTGGGGAGCAACGAGAAGGTCTTCATCGCTCACTGACAGCCAGTGCCCAGAGTCCACACAGCAGATGAAAGGCTAAGGCAGGGCTGCAAACGTCCTGCCCAGGCATTGCAGACGTGTTCTGCACACACACAAAGCCCCACGGCAAAGGCCAAGAGAACTAGCGATTCAAGTCATGTAAGAGAATCTGTCAAGTCGTTAGGTGACCATGTACCTAATCCAGTAGAGACTCCACTGGCCACACACAACAAAAAATACAGATTTGGCTCCCAAAAAGTCAGTGAACAAACAGCACCAGAAATAAACCTGGGAGTGGTCTGATTTCCAGAGACGTCACATTAATTATTTCAAATGTCAAGTATTCAACAAAAGGTT
>NW_021906764.1:0-550 GCF_006229205.1 Suricata suricatta | reverse complement strand
TATTATATGCTGTGCTAAAGGATCTTAATGGAAGTAAGATTATCATCTGAACATAAATAGTAAGTCCAGGTATGCTTATACTGGGGTCTGTGTCCTTAACCCCTAGCAGATAACCTCTTAACCCTTAGATTCTAAGCCAACTCATAGTTCCCAAACTTTGGTTTGCACAAAAAGAGCTTAAAGAACTTACTAGCAGACATGGATGAGTCCAGGAATTTACATTTTAAACTGCCGCCCAGACTACAAGTTTAGATATACTAAAGTACTGTGCTGTGTTGGTCTGGCAGTGGTCATGAATGTAGAAATGGAGTGATTTTGTACACATGAGCCATCAGTTCTTTGTTTTCTACCCCTCAGAGAACCAGCTTCTTCACTCAGTACTCTTCATCCCCTAAAAGCTGCCTCCACACATTACTGCCTGGCACCAGCCATATTCCCTTCTAAAGCTGCTGTCTTCACTCAAGAAGAGCAGCAGTGTCTTCTCCCAAATATTCACTTTTCCTAATGTAACTGCTTTGGCTAAGTATTGGCATCTTCTTAGAACACTATG
>NW_021906763.1:0-550 GCF_006229205.1 Suricata suricatta | reverse complement strand
GACAGGCCAGGGACACAGCCCCATGAGAAGAGCTGCCTGACTGGAAGGTGGGCAGAGCCGAGGAGGGGCATTGATCAGAGGCTCCCGCGGCACAGAAGTCCCCACCACAGTGTCACACACATAAACTAAACCAAAGGCTACAAGGGAGCTCCTCGAAGCTGCCATTCCTGGGGCAGCTGGTGGCCCCAAGCCCGCACTCGCCACTCTCAGGGCACACCCTGGGGTATGGGAGACCACCGCCCCCATCAGCATTGGAGAAAAAGGGGTGAAGCCCCTGGAAGGAAAAAGAAGCACAGCCTGAAGCCACCAGACTCAGTGCCACTGGCAGAAGCCTAAGCAGAGCCTGAGCCACATATGGGAGCAGCTTGGACGGCAGGGGATGTGGGAGGAGCCCAGGGCCAAGGTGGTAGGTAGGACCTGGGCAAGTTGTGGGAGGGGCCTTTGTTGGGATGTGGGAGGGACCTGCTCAGAGATGTAGGTAAGAGGACCTGGGTAGGTTGTGGGAGGGGCCTGGGCTGGGATGCGAGAGGAGCCAGGGTAATAGTGTGGG
>NW_021906762.1:0-550 GCF_006229205.1 Suricata suricatta | reverse complement strand
GCTGTCAGGATTATGTTCTACCTATCTGAGCAAGTCATCTCTGGAAGTGCTTGGCAAATATTGGAATTTTATTTGGCTACTTGATTGACTGAATAGTCTTTTTAGAATACTCCCATTGTCTTCTCCATCACATCCAACTTTAAGTATGTAAACACCATCATCATTATCTAAAGTTTCTAGTATTTTCTTAAAAATGTAACCCACATACTGGGTCTGAAACTTCCAGCCTGCTGGGAGTCATCTGTTTTGATATTTAAATAAAATTTGGCTTATGTCCCCATCCCAGTGAGAAACTCAGTGTTTCTTCCATTATCTCTGGGATTTTAGGGAAGTGACATTTTTTGTAATTGCTTCTGGCTGTGAGTTCCTGCTTTAATTCCCTATTTGATTTCCAGTCTGCATTGTGCCCTATTGGATGCTGGTTTTTTTTCCTTATTTCTCCTGCACAATGTTATCCACATATCCACATATTTTTTTATATGTGTTTGTTTATTTATTTATTTATTTATTTTGAGAGAGAGAGAGAGAGAGAGAGAGAGAGAGAGAGAGA
>NW_021906761.1:0-550 GCF_006229205.1 Suricata suricatta | reverse complement strand
GAAACAATTTTGTGTATTTGCTCTATTTTCAACCTATTTTTTCTTCCAGGAGACAACTTTGCTGAAATAGGTTTCTTTTTTCAAAAGAAAAAAAATGGGCTTATTCTCATTATTTTTAAATAGAATGCCTCTTTTATTGTGTGTGATTATCAGTAGTAATAGGAGCTCTGGAAAAGCCTGGTCTTGTGATAATGAACAATATATTCCAGGGGGGAGTAAATTGTCTTCTGGCTCCACAATTGCTCCATTTGCAATTTTATATCGTAAATTAATTTTGATGCTTTACTCAGCTTGGAATTTAGGCAATGTATTTATTTCGAGGATGTCTAATGCACTCACCCAGAAATGTATAAAACATTTACGTAAGTTGTCTAGAAGAGAATGATAATGAAAGTCCCCAAATTAGCTTTTTTTCCCATTAAGGATCATGGTAGCATTGTTTTCTTTGACCTTAAGAAAACATATCTGAGCAAATAAGCAATAATACTTTGGATACATGAGTATAAACAATCTGTTTTATTTACTTTGTGTGGTATGTGTTGTTAATAGA
>NW_021906760.1:0-550 GCF_006229205.1 Suricata suricatta | reverse complement strand
GGGGCCAGAAACTAGGCTGGGCATTGCTCTCCTGCTGGCCACACATGGGCAGAGCAAGAGGAAAGACTGGCTCCTTGGAGAAACCAAGGTACAGGTGGAATGTGACATTACGTGGTCGGTCCCAAGAGGTGAGGGCACGAGAGGGAATTCGGGGAGGGTGGAATGAGGGAACCCAGAAGACCGGGTGAGAGCAAGCATCACAGTGGTCAGAAGGCCGGGCTGGCACTGCCACAGCTGTGGGCACCCAGCAGGATGGCCTCCGATAGAGAGCTGGGTCTGGGCAGCAGGCACCGTGACAGGGAACCCTCTGGTTGGGAAGCCTGCCGTGCACCTTTGGCTGTGTCTCTCCAATGGAATGCAAGCAGAGCTCCTTTGCTCCTTGGCGTCTAATAGAAGCAAGATCAGAATCACAAGATAGGACCCTCCTGCGCACATGACACCCTGCGTCCTGCCTTTTGCCTCCAGGAAGGGTGGCCTTTGACCCAAGGCATGCTTGACTCTCCAGTTTCATACCCACCATGCCATTTCAAGGCTGGAAAAGGATCTTGGA
>NW_021906759.1:0-550 GCF_006229205.1 Suricata suricatta | reverse complement strand
CCCCCCTTCCATCCTTCCCCTGCCTCATCTTCATTCTTGGACAATCACTGATCTGCTTTATGTCACTTTAGGCTACTTTACATTTTCTAGTATTCTATGTAAAATCATACATATATAGTATGTACTATATTTTTTGGCTGAATCTTTTTACTCAGCTTAATTATTTTGAGTTTGTTTTATATTGTTCTCTGTATTAATAGTTCATTACCTTTTATTGTTGAGTAATATTCCATTTTATGGATATATCACAATTTTCAAAATAAAACAGCTGTAAACAGTTGCATACAGGTCTTTATAGGCACATTTGCTTTTATTCCTTTTGGTACGTACTTAGAAGTGAAATGACTAGGTTGAGTGATAAGTTTTTAAGAAACTACCAAATCATTTTCCATAGTGGTTGTACAATTTTATATTTACACTGGCATTGTATGAGAGCTCCAGTTGCTTTACAGTTTTTTAACACTTTTCATGTATTTTTCATTCATGTATCTTCTTTGGAGAAGTGACTTTAAAAAGTTTTTGCAGATTTAAAAGAATATTTATTTAAATC
>NW_021906758.1:0-550 GCF_006229205.1 Suricata suricatta | reverse complement strand
CTTAATAGCAATAGTGTCTCTGCTGTCTTCTATACCTTTTACAAGGCCACCGATTAATTTAATGACTATTGTTCTAAATTCTTTGTCAGTTATGTTATTTATATCTGTTTTGGCCAATTTTTTATCTGTCATTTCTTCTTGGAATTTCTTTTGAGGAGAGTTCTTCTGTGCCATCATTTTGGCCAACTTTCTGTCTCTTGTATGTTTTAAGAGCTTGTTATGCACTCTGCACCTGTGAGTACTGCTATATTAAAGGAGGTTCATAATCTGTCCAGGGCCTGTCCATTCAGGAAGTGTTCTTTTAATGGTGTCCCTTGGTTTCTCTTGTTTTATCTCCCTACTCATAGTGATATTTGAGACTCTCCACCATGTGTACTTTGGTTTGTTTCTTAAGGTAGCCAGTCACCAAATCTGCTACAACATTGATGTTGGAATTCGTAGGTTCCTGAACCATGAGAAATAACTTTGTTGTTTATAGCTTTGCAGTTCAAATGGGCTAAGACAGCCTTACTGCCCCAGAAACATAATTTTTCAGGAAGACTAGGTGAGC
>NW_021906757.1:0-550 GCF_006229205.1 Suricata suricatta | reverse complement strand
TAGAGACAACTAGGAAATTATCCCAGTAATCCACAGGTGAAAACACCTTTTCAGGGCCTCAATTAAGGTAGTGGTTGAGGTCCTGGAAAGAAGGCTGAAAAATGTGTTTAAGAGCTGAGCCCTAGGACTTGGTGACTGGACCAAAAGTGCAAGGGAGAGATTGATATCTTTGTGGATCAGGTATCAACCTAGAAAGGATGCTCATCAGAGAAGCAAGAACTATTGGAAGAAAAGGAGAACTGGAAGATGTAAATGAAAAATGCCTCCGAAACTCTTCTGGGTCTGATTTAATTTACAGCCTCATTCTGGGAAGAAATGCATGCATTCCCTGATAAAATGTGTAAGCAATTTTCTGATAAACTTTAATGGAATTAACACTATTCTGGGAACCAGTCATCATCCCTCACCTGCCTGACCATCAGTCAAGAGTCTTATGACTCACAATCTAACCTTTTCTTCCTCCTTTCTCTCTCTTAACAATGACGATATAACATTCTCTTTACCTATAAAAAGCCCTGCTAAGACTTAGTCTTTGAAATGACCATGACAG
>NW_021906756.1:0-550 GCF_006229205.1 Suricata suricatta | reverse complement strand
CAAAGATAATCAAAGATAAAGAGGTGAAAGTGTTAAGGAATATTTCAGAGGGGCTAACACTTACAATAACTACAAAATAGGGCTGAAGGAAGAGATGGAAGTATGCACGGTAGGCTAGGGGCCGTTATGAGGAATTGGTGGGCCACATACTCAAGATTAGACCTTATTCTGTTGATATACTCAACCAAGTGTTATAAATTGGGGAGTGACCTGGTGGTTAGAGATGCTTTTAGAAAGTCTCATTCACATAGTACAGGACAGAACGGAGGCAGAGAGGCCACATGGGGGATTCTCGTGATTGCGGAGGCTGGAAACATAAGGACCTAACTCCAGGAGGCAGTGGATTTCACAAATAATGACAAGAGACTCTGGAAGCAAATACATGGCTTGAGTTACTGCTTGTCTCCTACAAAAAGTACATCTTGGCTAAGGTTCATTCTCTCTGGGCCTCATCTGTGAGATGTGGATAATGGTATTATTCTCCTAAGAAAATGTTGTGAGACCCAAATGTTATAATTCATTCACCAAAGTGTCTTGTGTACAGTAGATG
>NW_021906755.1:0-1309 GCF_006229205.1 Suricata suricatta | reverse complement strand
TGTTGCCGTTGAGGATGCACAATGGAAATTTCAAAGTGCTAGTCATTTTTTAAGTTTATTTATTTATTTTGAGAGAGAGAGGGAGGGGGAGGAGAAGGGAGAGAGAATCTTAAGCAGGCTCCATGACCAACAAGGAGCCCGGCACAGGGCTCTATTCCACAAACCGTGAGATCATGACCTGAGCTGAAATCAAGAGTTAGATGCTTAACTGACTGAGCTACCCAGGAGTACCATTTTCTATTTCTTAAGCTGACTGGAGGGTATACGTGTACATTTATATATTTTTAAAACATACATAAATATGTCTGTGTGTATAACTATGCATGCCCTGCATACATAGATAGGATACATACTTTCAATGGATTATAATTTGTTTAAAAGTCTTCAGGGGTGCCTGGGTGGCTCAGTCGGTTAAGTGTCCAGCTTCGGCTCAGGTCATGATCTCATGGTTGTGGGTTCGAGCCCTGCATCGGGCTCTGTGCTGACAGCTAGCTTAGAGCCTGGAGCCTGCTTCGGATTCTGTGTCTCCCTCTCTCTGACCCTTCCCTGCTCGCTCTGTCTCTCTATGTCTCTCAAAAATAAATAAAAAACATGTCCTCATAAAAATTTAATTCAAAATTTCAACAGCTGAGAATTCATTTTTAGTAATCCAAAGAGCATTTTCATGGTTTTATGACAGCTCATTAATGTGCTAGCACCTCAAGAGTGTGTTCTGGGTCTGAGCTTCTTTGTATCTCTGAACAGTGAGATAATAACCAACTCCAGTGATGTGCTTTTAGATCCTTTTGGCTGTATAGGGTAAGATTATGAAATTAACATTTTCTGATTGCTCTAAGTAAGAGATTCATAGATGCTTGCAAGGTCCTCATGCAGACTTGGTGTCATTGAAACATAGTGTGGGAAAAAAAAATCTGTTGGACCTTAACTTTTTTCTTGTCTCAGGCTTATGGCTGAAGAACTTCCCTTAACCAATCTGACAAATGAAAATGGGATAAGTGACAAATTTTAAAATCTTTCTTTTATTTCCACGATTTATTCCTATCCTCGATTCTTCCTTTCCTGTTTAAAATCATTTTAAACAGAAAACTACATCTTTTCGACACATACACTGAACTGTTTGATAGGCTGAGCTGCATGAAAATTTCTTACCCAAGGAACATATCCTAGCCAAGTTTTCCTAAACTTCAGCCATTTGAAAATCCCTTTATGATTTTTGACATAACCATTTACCACATGTCTTATGACCCAGTAGTACTTTTCTTTAAACTTAATTTAACTCCTTTTTGCTATCTTTATCTCACTCTAAAAA
>NW_021906754.1:0-550 GCF_006229205.1 Suricata suricatta | reverse complement strand
GGTCACCAATGACCCTACTGCCCAGCCAGGGCCCTCTGTGTCTCATCCCACGGATGCTGTGGATCCAGTGCTTTGGGAAGGTGCATTGTGGACACGCACTGTCTGTGACAGCGTTTCTTGTTTTCAGCTCACATGTGCGTGTGCCTGACGTTTTCCCATAAATCGCGAAGGAGGTTGGCCAGGTTCCCTGAAATCATCTTCCCCCGTGCATGTCTTTGCGTGCTGCTCTGACATTTCCCCCTCCCCCGTGAGTCCTTCGTCAGCTCTTCTGTTACGCGGTACCCAAGGCTCCCCGCCCCGTGGGCAGGAGAGGAATCCTGCTTTCTGGAAGCCCACGGCCACGCAGCTCCTGCTCTGGGACGGGAAAACACCCCCTATCGGGCACCGGACCGTTTTCTCCAGCGCGCCCCGTTTCTCTGGGAGTCCAGGGTCACGGAATCCACCCCGGAGACGGGGGAGCTGTGGCCGCCATTGGTGATCCCCGGAATCATCTTCCTGTGAGTGTGTCACTCTGTACATGAAACAAGGCAGGGAAGACGGAATTGAAACA
>NW_021906753.1:0-550 GCF_006229205.1 Suricata suricatta | reverse complement strand
GAGCCAGCTGCATCACAATCCCAAGTATATGATCTGAGACCTTCTCAAAGTTCACTGGTTTGACAGACGGCTGCCAAGTTCAGTCTTCCTGGAGAGGTGCAACCATGTCCCAGCTTTCTCACAACCCCTCCCTGATGGAGCTCCATCCATGTTGTGAGCAAGGACAGAGGACTCAGAGCTCCATGGCATGAATGCATCATTAGGCCAATCTGTATGCAGGTTCCAATTGTTCCATGGAAAAACTCTTGCCCAGCAAACATACATGAGCTCATATTTAGAAGGAGGTCTGTTATCAGCATATTATGAAAATAAGACAGTCACATTCACACTTGTTTGCACATCTAACACACTGCACAGTGGACAGTATACTCCAGATGCTTCCCTATGACCCTGATATCATGATATGGGTGTTGGAGCCTAGACTCGGATGTGAAACTTCTAGGGTCATCACCTGCCCTGCCACACCCCTCCACAATCCGGCCACATTGAGTCCATCACTAAAATTCAAAGGCTCAGTTTCCACAGTTGTGACCTGCAGAGAAGTGATAAC
>NW_021906752.1:0-550 GCF_006229205.1 Suricata suricatta | reverse complement strand
TTTTTAAAAAGAATATTTTAGGGAATCTCCATATTGTTTTTCATAGTGGCTACACCAATTTATGTTCCCACTAACTGCACAAAGGTTAGCTTTTTTCTACGTCCTTCTGTACACTTGTAATTTCTTATCTTTTTGGTAATAACCATTCTAACAGATGTGAAGTGATATCTCATTGTGATTACAATTTGCATTTCCCCAAAGATTAATAATGTTTAGAATCTTTTCCTGCACGTTAGCCATCTGTAGGTCTTCTTTGGAAAAATGTCTGATCAGATCGTCTGCTCATGTTTTAATTAGATTGTTTTTGAGTTGTTTTTTTGCTACTGAGTCTTATGAGTTCCTTATATATTTTGGATATTAGCCCTTTACTAGATACATGATTTGCAAGTATTTTCTCCTATTTAGTATGTTGCCTTTTCATTTTGTTGATGTTTCCTTGCTGTGCAAAGGCTCTTTAGTTTCATATAGTCTCACTTCTTTATTTTTGCTTTTTTTTTTTTACTTTTGGTGTCAGATTTTTTAAAAATATCACCAAGACCTATAACAAAGA
>NW_021906751.1:0-550 GCF_006229205.1 Suricata suricatta | reverse complement strand
TGACCCCTCTCCACCCACTTTTCAGCTTTATTTTATTATTTTATTTTATTTTATCTTATTTATTTTACAAACTGAAGGTTTGTGGCAATCCTGCATTGAGCAAGTCTATATCAGCACCATCTTCCCAACAGCATTTGCTCACTTTGTGCCTCTGTGTCACATTTTGGTAATTCTCACAATATTTCCAACCCTTTCATTATTACTATATTTGTTATGGTGATCTGTGATCAGTGATTACGACTTGCTGAAAACTCAGATGATGGTTAGCATTTTTCAACATAAAGTGGTTCTTAGTGAAGCCTGCATGTCTCACTCCCTTTAAAAATTTTATGTGGGGGCGCCTGGGTGGTCAGTCGGTTAAGTGTCCGGCTTCGGCTCAGGTCATGATCTCGAGGTTCGTGGATTTGGGCCCCACCTGGGGCTCTGTGCTGACAGCTAGCTCAGAGCGTAGAGCTTGCTTCAGATTCTGTGTCTCCCTCTCTCTCTGACCCTCCCCTGCTCACACTGTCTCTCTCAAAAATAAATTTAAAACACCATAAAATTTTTTTTT
>NW_021906750.1:0-550 GCF_006229205.1 Suricata suricatta | reverse complement strand
CCAAAGTCCAGGGGCACCTGAGTGGCTCAGTCAGTTGGGTGTCTGACTCTTGCTTTGAGTTTGGGTCAGGGTCTCATGATTTGTGGCATTGAACTCTGTGTGGGATTCTCTCTCTCTATCTCTCTGTCCCTCCCATGCTCTCTGTCTCTGAAAATAAATAAACTTTAAAAAATTAAAATTAAAGTCCATGATCTTTCTAATATACAACAAAGCATTTTACTCTTAGTAACCAAAACGGGAAAGCTGTAATTGAGGACTTTTCCAGCAGAGATAAGGCTTTCAAGGGCCTGTTTTTCCTGAAAAATCTTTCCTAGGTGGGCTGGACATCTGATGAGTTGTCATGACTGAAAGGATATTCACTCAGCCGGCTTAATAGTAACTGTCTGGTGCTGCTTGGTGAGTGCCCAACCTGCATATTCTTTTTCTTTTTAATATTTAAATGTTTATTTTTTATTTTTTATTTTTTTATTTAATTAATTAATTAATTTTTTATTTTTTGAATATAACACAATTTATTTTTTTTAACATATGCAATTATTTTCCATCATTT
>NW_021906749.1:0-550 GCF_006229205.1 Suricata suricatta | reverse complement strand
CATATGACCAAGTCAGCATGGGACAGTCCAGGCTTTGGACCATCTGATCTGCTTGCCTGGATTTGCAAATGTCCAAAGCCCCACCCGTGCAGGATTGTGGGGGAAAGACAAACACGTCATCTTTCCTTTTTAATTCCTTTTTTCATCTTCTTATCTCAAGTTCTTTGGTAATTTTCCGATTTCAAAGGAAATATTTGGAAAGATATCTGAGGACTGGGTGCATTCTTGTTTTACACCAAATGCTTTCAACATGAGATTCTGCTCAGTCGTATCTAATAAAAATATCCTTCCTGGGCTGGTACCATGAGGTTTCATTAAAATAGCAGTTGATAAGCAGAGCTAATTTGGCACCAAGAGGGGGGGAAAATCATAGGCATATCAGGCCTTTGGAATTCAAGAATGCAGCTGAATCTAGGCCCTTTGTAGTTGTCTTAGACCATATCCTGAGTCTTGCCTCATCATATATGGAGGAATGTACTTATCCAAACAACACTGAACTGTCAACATGAAAGAAGAACTGGAGAGCTTTTCTCTATCCATCATGCCTGAG
>NW_021906748.1:0-550 GCF_006229205.1 Suricata suricatta | reverse complement strand
GGAGAGACCCTAACTGTGCAAGCAACTGACGTCCGGGAATCTCTCGTAACCCAGGTGGTGAAGGAGCAGGAGAATAAGTAATCCGTGGAGGCTCTATTTCCAAGAGTTTGGCCATAACTTGATTTTGAAAAAATGTTTTAAAGCATCTAATGCTTGTGAGGTGTTGTTTAGAGTTTTCCTGAGTAACAAGCGTCAATTTGATATGTAAAACTTTTTTAAGAGCCAGAAGTTTCACTAGAGAAAGAGTCAAGGCAGCCATTTACCATTGTTAATTCATGATTTTTAGGTGAGACAAACCTGGGTATTATTTTATAAAGCAGAATTTTTGTTACTTTTTGTGCCTTTTCTGTCTTGTAGGGGAAGGCCCCTACCCAATTGGTAAAAGTATTAACCCAGGGGCGCCTGGGAGGCTCAGTCGGTTAAGTGTCCGGCTTCGGCTCAGGTCATGACCTCACGGTTCGTGGGTTCGGGCCCCGCGTCGGGCTCTGTGCTGACAGCTAGCTCAGAGGCTGGAGCCTGCTTCCGATTCTGTGTGTCTCTCTCTCTCTGA
>NW_021906747.1:0-550 GCF_006229205.1 Suricata suricatta | reverse complement strand
CAAATAAATGGGGTCTTGTCATGTAGAGAGAAAAAACATTCTCCATTCTGTTCCACAGGTGAAACAGACCTAATAAGTGGAATTCATCTCTTTCTTCATTCCATGCCAGGTGTGCTGGATGAACCTGCAGGTCATTTCCTTATGCGATGATATACTAATAAACTAAATAATGGGCAGATGAAGTCTATAGACCACAAGACGCTTGAGAGAAGATGACCTAAGAAGAGACCCTCCCATGGATCACTGACATGTGAATTATCTGGCTTTGGCCTATTAAGGAAATTCATTAATCAGTGAAAGGATGCTTTATCCAAATGCAAAGGCTATTAGTCTTCTTTTCTTTAAGCTTGGAAGTCCTGTCTACCCACATCTGATCTCCTCTTTGGTTTTGATGACAGATAACAAGCAATTCTTCTAATCTTTACTCTTTATTTCTGAATTTTTCTAGAACATTTCGGAGAGCCGCTACAACTTCCTTATTCCTCAAGCTGTAGATCAAGGGGTTCAACATAGGTGCCACCAGAGCATAGAATAGAGCAACCATCTTCTC
>NW_021906746.1:0-550 GCF_006229205.1 Suricata suricatta | reverse complement strand
CTAATTATTTCAGTTTGAAAATTTAGCCAAGGTTTGCTTCTGCTTTGAAAGTTCACACAAATGTTAAATTTCCCTTAAGACTTATGAGAGCCAGGGATGGTGTTGGATATTTTCATACTGTTTACAAGAACTTTCCAGTTGGTGATAATTTAGCGAATAGAGATTTCTGTTAATGTTAGTCCATCTATATTTTAAAAGTGATTGGTATAGATCTGGAAACTATCCCCATTCTTGTAAGATTAGGACACGTTTTTCTCTAACTTTTTGCTTTGAAATATTTCAAAGTTTAAAAAACAAACACCCACAGAACATAACCTAGCTGGATCAATTGTTAATATTGCTACTTAAAATTTTTTTCCTTCCACATCATAAACATATATGTGTGACTGTTTTGCAGAATCATTTACAAATATGTTGCAAGTACTGTACTGCATTCCTATTTCAGCATTATCCCTTAAGAACAAGTCATTTTCCTACATACTGCAATGCTACTGTTATACCCACAGTTTAAATATTGTTACAATAATATTATCTAATATACAGTCAGTAC
>NW_021906745.1:0-550 GCF_006229205.1 Suricata suricatta | reverse complement strand
GTCCTTCAGCCATTTTGAGTTTATTTTTGTGTATGGTGTAAGAAAGTGGTCTAGTTTCATTCTTCTGCATGTTGCAAAAACCGGACTGCCTCTTTAGCAGGTGGTGCTGGGAGAACTGGTTTTTTTTTGTTTAAATTGAATTTTTAGGGGTGCCTCGGTGGCTCAGTCGGTTAAGTGTCCGACTTCAGCTCAGGTCATGATTTCACAGCTTGTGGGTTCAAGCCCCATGGCCAGCTCTGTGCTGACAACTCAGAGCCTGGAGCCTGCTTGAGATTCTGTGTCTCCCTCTCTTTGCCCCTTCCCCAGCTCACACTCCATCTGTCTCTCTCTCAAAAATAAATTAAATTAAATTTTTTAATTGAATTTTTATAGGAAGAAAGGATTACTTTAAAGAACTATTTTTTTAATGTTTTATTTATTTTTGATACAGAGAGAGACAGATCATGAGAGGGGGAGGGTCAGAGAGAGAAGGAGACACAGAACCGGAAGCAGGCTCCAGGCTCTGAGCTGTTAGCACAGGGCCCGAAGCGGGGCTCGAACCCACAAACGT
>NW_021906744.1:0-1309 GCF_006229205.1 Suricata suricatta | reverse complement strand
GAGATGATAATGCCTTTTGAGCTAATGTACTTGGCTTTTTAAAGGAAGAGATGTATAAAACTTTCAAAGAACAAAGCACTGTTTGAATGCTTGATGGTTTCATTAAAAATATAGTATCTTCTCCTGATTTCTGTCTCTCCAAATGCCATTAGTAAAAATTATGGTGAGGGTTAGACTGGCATTAAAGTATATTCCTCATCCAGGCACTGCCAGGTACAGTGCCATGGGCATCTGGGCATTTAATGAGTCTTATATGGTGGTCATAATCCACCTGCATACACAAAGAGATTCATTCTCTCAAGGCTTGATTCTAGAGTGACTTCCTCTTTCCATGCTGGAATTTTATTGCACCTGACATCCAAATGGAAAAAGGCAGAATGTTCCAGGAGTGCTTGAGAGATCCACTTTAACTGTAAGTTAAGCATATGGTGATTAATGTCCCCTGTACACATTCTCTCTAATTTGTAGTCTTTTAAATTTAAAGTTGCCCTACCCACTTTCCACTAGGTTCCCTTTTATGGCCAATAAACTCACACTAAGTCGGTTTGGTTAGACCCTCGTTCAGTGGGCATCTCTGTCACAGATGTCATAGGGTATTCTAGTTCCCAGTGGAGTACAGCAGTCAGTTATAATATTCTGGGAAAACAGTCAATTAGCCTGTGATTCATGTTGGAATAATGCATTGCTTTCTAGTAAAAGATTCCTTGGAGTTGTGTCTCGAGTTTAATAGCAGACAACTTTTACAAGAACATTTTTTGAACAAAAATTCCCTTCATAACTTTCAGAAATTAAGTTTGCATAAGAGGGCTTGAATAGCACAGACATTACTGAAGAGTGGCCAAACCCAGTGCAGTCATGTCACATTATTTTCCAACTCTCGTATAATAATATTCAGAGCTGAGGGTGAGATTCTGCTACTCTCCAGTGTGGTTTTCTGTTCTGAGGTGGTTTGTTTTCCTCCCTGCCATTCATCACATTTTACATCCTGGGAGGGGAATCACTGACCTCCATGAGGAGAACATTTTTAGTGAACTTGGTAGTTCTTGAGATGCTTTACATCTATCTCATCACTAAGCAATAGACTTAAAAACGTAGGCATTGTGGACTAGATTCTCAGGTTTTCCTTAAGGTGCTGAGAAAGTTTAGGCAGATCATATGTTGTACTTCTGTCTCAATTTTCTCATCTGTAAAACAGGAGAACAGTACTGATCCACGAAACAGGGCTATTTTCTAACTGTAGGGGGAAATATTTATCAGAAAGTACTGCCAGATTATTAAATCGAAATATTTGATTTTGTGGGGTCAGTCT
>NW_021906743.1:0-550 GCF_006229205.1 Suricata suricatta | reverse complement strand
TTCATTTTTCTAACTTCAACCTTTTTATATTTAATTTTTTTACCTTTATTTACTTTTGAGAGAGACGGGGTGAGGTGTGCAGAGAGAGCGGGAGACACAGAACCTGAAGTAGGCTCCAGGCTCTGAGCTGTCAGCACAAAGCCTGATGCAGAGCTTGAACTCATGAACTGTGAGATCGTGACCTGAGCTGAAGTCATCCAGACATGCAACTGACTAAACTACCCAGGTGTCCCTCTAACTTCAACTTTTAACTTAAGACTAAATGTGACATGATTTCTCTCTTTATATCCCATGTGGCCATGGCTCCCAAAGAATGCCAGAGAAACACACTTTGAATATATTAACAGACATCAGAGCAAACAAGATGAAATAAAAGGCAAAGAAGGAGAATTTGGGGAAAGATTGTCTGGGGGTGATGATCACAAGGCTAAGTGCTGGCAGTGTCAATGAAAGGAATCTGAGAGAAATTATGGAAAAAATTCTTAGCTTTGAAGAAAGAGAGAAATCCAAGATGGTATCAGATTTTGATCTTGGATGAGAGAGACAGGGA
>NW_021906742.1:0-550 GCF_006229205.1 Suricata suricatta | reverse complement strand
TCAAGCAGGATCAAATTCTAAAGCTAGCAAACGTTTACTAAGTACCTACTATGTGTCAGGCCCTGTACTGAAGTCTCTTATATACGGCGTCTCATTAAACCCCCACGAGAGGCAGAAACATAGCGGACTCCATCCATCTCTCAGTCCTACGTGTGGATTTGATAGTGATGTCACAGCAGGGTTTCTCAACCTCCCCTCTACTGGCATTCCAGGCTGGATAATTCTTTGTTGTCAAGGACTGTCCCGTCTTGTAGATGTTCAGCAATATCCATGGCCTCTACCCACTAGACACCAGTAGCATAGCTCACCTTAGTTGTGACAACCAAAAATGTCTCCAGACATTGCCAAATGTCCCCTGGAAGGGCACATGCCCTCCATTGAGACCCTCTTCCTTCGAGACAGAACGGTTTGCATCCTCAGGCAGCTGGAGACGCACATTCTTTTTATTCCCTCTTAGGATCTGACTCAGTGGTTCTCAACCACGCCATACACAATACCGTATATGCCCTATTATATGAGCAGTGATTTTTCAAGGGTAATTTGACTCCAT
>NW_021906741.1:0-550 GCF_006229205.1 Suricata suricatta | reverse complement strand
GGGAAGGGCTGTGACATCCGCGCTGCAGAAGGCCGTGGCCGTGCGGCTCCCGGCCGCCCAGCCCCCGCTTGCCCTGGGCCGCTCCCAGTTCTCAGCGGTTCAGAGGTGCCAGGCCCGAACAGGCCTGCCCCCGAGCCCCTGCACTGGGCAGCCCACTCATGTGGCGGTGGAGGCAGCGCAGACTCGGAGCCTCAGGGGCCCACTGGGTGCAGATGGAGGCATGGCCCAACCCCACGGAGGGAAGATGACCATGGAGGGATGGGGGGGTCACCTCCACCTGCCGGTTCCTGCTCGGGGACACCGGGCAGCACGAGCACCCACTGGGTCAAATGGGCCCGAGCTCTCTGCTCAGAGTCCCTGAAAACACCCCAGGTGTCCCAGAGACCAGGCCCCTCCCCCCGTGCCAGGAGGAGTGACCCCGCAGCCGCGCTCATGACCCTGGGGCTTCGAAGGGGCAGGCCTCTCCGCGCTGACCGAGCACTTCTCTCCTTCCCAGACCAAAATTCACGGGGTTGGCTTCGTAAAAATCCACGCGCCCTGGAACGTGCTG
>NW_021906740.1:0-550 GCF_006229205.1 Suricata suricatta | reverse complement strand
AAAAAATCCCTTTCTGTCTTTAACATATTCAGGTATATGGCAATATTTTAAAGCTTGATTATTACTAATAGATTATAGAAAACAGAAGAATGAAAGTTAAGAAACACAAGAAACATAAGAAAGCAAAACAACACAAGTTGCTTACCTCAGCCTACCAGATCTTCTCATCTGCTTCTCTCTGCCTGCCCAGACTTTATACACATCCTGCCCTTCTTAACTCACTCTACCCAGCTACACTTTTGAACAATAAAACAGAGTACTGCTTAACATAAAATACAATGCCCAAGGCCTTTCTAAAGGCTGACAATAAGTGATTATCGTTTATAATGAATACAGGCATTATATTTATCATCTTAACAGAAATTATTGCAATCCTTGAGAATAAAATCAACTCTGAAAAATGTAAGAGAGGTATGAGAAAGAAAAATGTAAAACTTTCCAAAAGTTTAAAAAAAGTAAGAGGAGATATTCAAGGAAGGATTCTGATTGCCCGTCAAATAATAACATGAATACCTACTCTATTTATTTGTAAAGTATGTCTGGAAAAAAA
>NW_021906739.1:0-550 GCF_006229205.1 Suricata suricatta | reverse complement strand
CCCCCCCATCAGTATCCCTACTTGACCCCGTACATCTCTGACACTGTTTCCAACGGATGGCTAAGTCACCACCGTGCCAAGGCATTGCCATGTACCCCCCGCTGGGCTGCCGAGCTCCTGAGTGAAATACGAGTGCAGCCAGTGCGCCCAGGAGCCGGGCACCGGGCCCAGGGAACCCTCTAGTTTCGGTGTCTCTGGCTTCCCCATGCACAGATCTGGCAGGATTGCCACCCGGAGCACAGGGCCAGCTGCGGCCACCTGTGGAAGGAGGGAGATCGGCTTTGCTGAGCAGCTGCTGTCGGTCTTTGGGCTTCAGAAGGTGGTGGGACATGTAGACCTGGTGCTGTGGCCAGCTTGGACGTGGGGCTGTGGGTCCCTTGGCTGGTAGGGCTGTGGCCGCGTTCCTGCAGAGGCGCCTCGTCGGAGGACAAGCTTGGCATGCAGCGTTCGACGATTCGACTCGTGGCTGAAGGTGGCGTAGGCTTGGCACAGGGTCCGTGCTGGATTCCTGGACTGCTCAGAAATCGAACCCAGGTCTGTTCCTGTGCCT
>NW_021906738.1:0-550 GCF_006229205.1 Suricata suricatta | reverse complement strand
AAAAAAAAAAAAAAAGTAATTCAGGGCACCTGGGTGACTTAGTCAGTAAAGCCTCCAACTTCGGCTCAGATCATGATATCAAATTCGTGGATTCGAGCCCCACGTCAGGCTCTGTGCAAAAAGCTCAAAGCCTGGAGCCTTCTTCCGATTCTGTGTCTCCTTCTCTCTCTCTCTGCCCTTGCCTGCACTTGCTCTGTCTCTGTCTCAAAAATAAAGAAAACATTTTTTAAAGTAATTCATATTTAAACAAATTTGGGAAAGCCAAATATTATTCTTGGAGTTTTGGCATGTGAGAAGGAAATTAACACATTAAATGTGTGATGACTCCAGAGTACACTGTTAACTATGTTTAACCCTTCTCAAACACTTTCCTTCTGATTTTATTGACTTCTCTTTGAGAGTAAATAACCTATAGCACAATCTAGGAAATAAGTCACTGGAAAACTCTGAATCCCAGAATAGGAACAGAGATCATAAAGGAGATGAATAAAGCAGAAAATATCACTGTTGCTCTGTATGAATAAACAGCCTCTTATAAAGTGTTTGTAGG
>NW_021906737.1:0-550 GCF_006229205.1 Suricata suricatta | reverse complement strand
ACTTCACCACCAAACAGGTCTGCGGCAGCAGCTGGTATCTTGCAAGGGAAGATTCCAGTGAACAGATCTGGTCAGTGGGTGGCAGTTAGGAAACCCTGGGTCTTGCTTCAAAACAAGGATCAGGGAAGTGCTTGAGCAGGGTGTGGTGGGTTCCTCTGAAAATCCCCAGCCTGCCTGTCTCTGTCTTGGGGCAGAGCTTTAGACGTCAAGGCCAGCCTCACCCTGATCCAGGGCCTTGGGACCAAAGCCCTGAGCCATCTTTTTGATCTTTTCGTTATTTCTGCCTGGTCCTGGTTTCTCCCGGCCGTTATTCCAGGCAAGGGAAGGAGCCCTGGAAGAACAGAGAGGCAGCTTGCATTTGCTCCTGGCTGATTCTCCTGGAACAAGTAGCTCCATCTGTATGACATGCACATGTACTTGTTACCATGCAGGGCGCTCCTGGGGATGGAGGGGCTTCTCCTAGCCCCTTTTAAAAATGTTTTAAAAAATATTTATTTATTTTTGAGGGGGGAGGAAGGGCAGAGAGAGAAGGAGACAGAGGATCCGAAGC
>NW_021906736.1:0-550 GCF_006229205.1 Suricata suricatta | reverse complement strand
CGTGCCCCGAACACGAAATGGAGAACTACAGCATGTACTGTGTGAGCTGCCGAACCCCCGTGTGCTACCTGTGCCTGGAGGAGGGCCGTCACAGCAAGCACGAGGTGAAGCCGCTGGGCGCCATGTGGAAACAGCACAAGGTGAGTGCAGGGTGGGCCGGCACAAGAGCACGGGTGCAGAGGGGGTGCGGGAAGAAGGCTCCTGGCCTTTTCTCTGGAGAGTTGTCAGAAGGTAGGGATTACTTCGTTTGTTCATTTATTCCCTCATCTGTCAACAAAACACTGTGACAAACACTTAAATGAATTCAGGTACTTTGAAATGGGTGCTGGGAATGGGAAAGGCAGAGAAAGATGACTTACTCGGTCCCCCCCCCCTCCCCGTTGTATTATTCCACACAAAGGGCACCCATAATGCAGAAACAGGGCTCTTCCTTACCAAGACAAGAAGTATAGGTTCACATTCAGATGTCACAAGCTGTTAAATTTTCACAGCCTTGAAGGCTAGAACTAATTCTAAGTGTTGCCACCTAAATCTTCAGACTTAGTGAAGG
>NW_021906735.1:0-550 GCF_006229205.1 Suricata suricatta | reverse complement strand
ACAGCTAAGCCTGACTGGGCTTGCCAAAAAATGTACAAAAGGAGCACAAAAAAGGGATAAACACAAAGAAAGCAAGAATCATAAAATAGTCTGCTTACGAAGTACAGATGTCCGAGCCTGCCCTGGCCGCCTAGCTCTGGAGGCTCAAGGACCCTTCTCTTTCCAGTTTTCTCCTGAAGATGGTATGCTTCAACCTGGAAAGGAGGCAATATGTCTGGCTTCCTGCCTTCCCAACAATGGGGTCACAAATTACAGATGGACAGACCTCCATCCAAAGTCTATGTGAGCTTCCCCTTTGTTCCTCCCATGCAGGTAATATCAAAGCATCTCATCTTCCTCTTTCCGGCAGGAAAAGGGAGCATACGAATAAGGATAACGGTGTGTTGGATTGTTGCTTAGGGCAGGGGGCAAGGGCTGGACATCAGCAGGCAGGTTGTTTTGTGATTCAGGAGAAAGAGCAGGTTTAGGAAAAATACATGATTATGATTACATGGGTTACCCAGGTCTCCTCTCCCCTCCCCCTCCCCTCTCCTTCTCTTTCTCTCTCTCT
>NW_021906734.1:0-550 GCF_006229205.1 Suricata suricatta | reverse complement strand
GTTCATGCTCCTCACGTGATACATATGAAGATCAAGTTCATGCTCCTCACGTGATACATGTGAGGATCAAGTTCATGCTCCTCACGTGATACATACAAAGATTAAGTTCATGCTCCTCATGTGATACATGCAGAGACCAAGGTCATGACCCTCACGTGATACATGTGAGGATCAAGTTCATGCTTCTCACGTGATACATGCAGAGATCAAGTTCATGCTGCTGTTTACGAAACGGGCAATGGAATGGTTTCTGCCCTGCCAAATAGGAAATGAGCGAGCCACGTGCATCTGAGGAGAACCCTACCCCACCACCCTTGACCTCCTGTGCCAGGCCAGGCGGGCCCCACTGCCGACCCCGTGCCTGGCCTGGCCGGATCCTGGCTCCGAGCGCCTACTCTGCATCTAGGCAGCTCAGGCCCGCAGCCGTCCTGTGGCAAAACTCCAGGTGAGCGTCCATCACACGGCGCTCGGCTGTGCAGGCTTTTACTATCTGCATATTTATTTCACCTCTTAAATGAAATCCAATTTGAGGCTATTAATATTAATGCAC
>NW_021906733.1:0-1309 GCF_006229205.1 Suricata suricatta | reverse complement strand
ATTTATTAGGATCAGAAGGCTTACAAATGTGATGGACATGCAGAAAGAGACAATAAAACAGTGATCCTTAACTTGCATGTGAGAGAAAGGGGGTTTTGACGTGGTAGGGGCTTGGGTCAATATAAAACCAAAACCAAATCCTGGCATGAGCACACTGCTGTTTATATCAAGAATCAGATGCCATGTATATTTACCTTAATTTGTCTAGGGGATAAGAAAGATAGAGCATACTACCTCAGGGTCAACAAACACCTTTTTTTTTTTTTCTAATTAGCTTCAGGCAATTTTGCTCTACTGTGGCAGTCTTTTGCCCTATTTACCTGTTTACCTATTCTTTGATTCATTCATCCTATGGAAGTGGCTTCTTGCTCTAGGCTTTGTCCTATGCTGGGGGCACCTTCACCTTGTGAAAGCCTTGTTAACCCATTGGTGTGAGCTCAGGGAATTCTAAAATTACTCCCCACAATTGAGAGATGAATTTAGTACTGTTGTGTTACTTAATTTAGTGCCATTGTCTTACTTGTAGAACTGGTATCTCTGATGAGTTCTCTGTTTCTGTTTAGTCTTTTTTCCTTTGGTCTTTTTTATTCTCCACTTAGAGTCCCCCTTAAAATTTCTTGCAGGGCTGATTTAGTGGTCACAAAGTCTTTTGGTTTTGTTTGTCTGGGAAACTCTTTATTATTCTTTTCTGAATGACAACCTTGCTGCATAAAGAATTCTTGGCTGCATATTTTTCTCACTCAGCACATTGAATATAGCTTGCCACTCCTTTCTGGCCTGCCAGTTTCTGTAGACAGATCTGCTGTAAACCTGATATGTCTTCCCTTGTAGGTTAAAGACATTTTTTTTCCCTTGCTACAATCAGGATTCTTTCCTTTTCTCCATATTTTGTAATTTGGACTATGCTATGCCTTGACAATGGTTGGCTTTTATTGAATTTAATGGGACTTGTTTGTACTTCTTGGATTTTGAGGTTTGTTTTCTTCCCAGATTAGGGAAGTCTTCTACTATAATTTAGTTTAATAAATCTGCCCCTTTTTCTCTTCATCTGCGATTTTTATGATACAAATATGATTCCATTTTAATAAGTTGCTGAGTTTCCTAAGTCTACTATTGTGACCTACTTCCTTTCTTTCCCTCTTCTTTTTAGCTTTCTTATTTTTCATTGTTTTATCTTTTATATGACCAATTCACTCTTCTGCTTCATCCATTCTCGTTTTTATGGCCTCCATTTGGGTTTGCATCTTTATTATAGTATTTTTAATTTTGGCATGACTAGATTTTAGGTGTTTTTTTAATCTCTGTAGAA
>NW_021906732.1:0-550 GCF_006229205.1 Suricata suricatta | reverse complement strand
AACAAGGAGGGTCCAGCCCCAAACCTGCACAAGCTCTCAGCAAAACCCAAGCCCTCCAGCCATCAGACTAGCCTCCCAACAAAGGCTAGCCACGCTTGGTGGTTGTTTAACTCTGCACCTACGAAATTAAAAGCCCCCCCAGGGTGCCTGGGTGGCTCAGTCAGTTAAACTTAGGACCTTGGCTCAGGTCATGAACTCATGGTTCCATTCCTGAGTTCAAGCCCCACTTCGGGCTCTGTGCTGACAGCTCAGAGCCTGGAGCCTGCTTCAGATTCTGTGTCTCCCTCTCTCTGTCCCTCCCCTGCTCACACACAAACACATTCTCTCTCTTTTAAAAATAAATAAACAGTAAAAAAAAAAAAAAACCTCCTCAGGGTAGTTCCTCCCAACTACATACAGGAAGAGTTTATTTATTTATTTTGATAAAGAGAGAGCGAGCAGGAGGGGCAGAAAGGGAGGAAGAGAGAGAGAATCCCAAGCAGCCTCGCGCTATTAGTGCAGAGCCGAACAGTAAGTAGGACTTGAACTCATGAAATCTTGACATGAGCCC
>NW_021906731.1:0-550 GCF_006229205.1 Suricata suricatta | reverse complement strand
TAGTAAAGTTTCAAAAGACTACCCTAGGAAACTGCTTCTATGTTTTGATTTATATTTTTTCTTATTTCTTTTTCTTTCTTTGGTGGATGACTCTTCAAATAGTAGCACCCAGTGGGTCAAAAGTTCTAATCAGCCTTGCATTTATTGTTTCTCTTTTAGAATTGATTGAATGGAATGAACTCATTTTATGTTCAATTATTTAACTGTCGGCTTTCAGCCCATAGAGGTAAAAGGTCAAATGCTAAATTTGAGTATTTAAAAAGAGAAGTAATTGAAGTCATTATATCAAGAAGACATTTAATGATTACCGATGACACAATACTTCCATGACAAATGTTGACTTCCCATTCTGAGATATCTTCACTCATATTCTACCACTGCCACATGACCCCCAGGGGAGTTCTAGAGCTTAATTTTATAACGATGGAATGAACACTTCGAATTCTGATCAATTTGAAACTTTTTGTTTGAATATCTATTCTAAATCATTTCTATTCACTGCCATAGTAGTAATTACCTTAGCTTTATGGTGAGTTTTAATCTTTTTTTT
>NW_021906730.1:0-550 GCF_006229205.1 Suricata suricatta | reverse complement strand
TGGGGGGCAAATTCTAGGTCATGATTGCAGAAAGCTATCTTAAACAATTTACTCCTTTTATTTGAACTCCTTCTGCCTTGGGGGAGTCTCCTCTAATATACTTACCACCAGCCCTAGGAGAATATTGTAGCCCCCTTTTCTCTTTTCCCAAATGAACTAAAACTAAATGTTCTGTTTCCAACATCAAATGTTCATTGTCTATTATGTATATTCCATGGAAAACCAAAAGGAAAATGGATAATGACAACAAAAAGGTAAGCAGGAAATAGACATTTGTGTTTTTATTCTGTTGTTGTTGTTGTTATTGTGTTGTTTTTAATATATAAAGGGAATTGAAATGAATTGCTCTCAGGGCATCTGGGTCACTCAATTGGTTAAGTGTCCGACTTCAGCTCAGGTCATGATCTGCTGGTTCTTAAGTTTGAGTCCCGCATTGGGCTCTGTGATGACAGCTCAGAGCCTGGAGCTTGCTTCAGATTCTGTGTCTCCTTCTCTCTTTGCCCTCACCCACTCACACCTTGTCTCTCAATATTAGACATTTAAAAAAATT
>NW_021906729.1:0-550 GCF_006229205.1 Suricata suricatta | reverse complement strand
GAGCTGCTTCAGATCCTGTGTCTCTCTCTCTCTCTGCCCCTCCCCTGCTTATGTTCTGTCTCTCCCTCAAAAATAGTAAACATTTAAAAATTAAAAAAAAGAAAATCACCATTTGGCAAACACCACGGCAGTAAGTCTTCAGGCAACAGTGATCAATGGACGCCAAAACTAGTGGGCAAAGTGTGATGAGAAGCGGGTATGTGCACGGCCTCCAAGGGCCCTCCCCCGGGAGGCGCATCAGCACCGAGGCGATGGCGACTCTCCATCAGAGGAACCCGGCGAGGCCGCGGCGAGGAGGGTCAGAGCGGACACGGCCCAGCGACCGGCGCCTCCAGCGACGCGCTCCGCACGAGAAGCGCTAAGATCACGACACCACTTCTGCACGATTCTCCCCAAACAGCCCGAAGTGTGTGTCGTGATGAAACATCAGATAGGCGGAAACGGAGGGAGACTCTGCCAGCTCACTGCACCTGCATCAAGGACAGAGCCTACCTGGAAAGTAAAGAACGCTTGGAAAAGTTCGAATAAGCTCGACTAGTTTTTTTTTTTT
>NW_021906728.1:0-550 GCF_006229205.1 Suricata suricatta | reverse complement strand
AAAAATTCCATGCTCCTCTCGGAGTCCAATGCAAGGCTCAATTCCATGACTATGGGATCATGACCCAAGCAGAAATCAAGAGTAGGACACTCAACCAAGCCAATTTTGTTTTGTTTTGTTTCTGAAGGAAGGAAGAAGACAAGTTCATATTCAGAGGCTCATAAATGAAGAAAGCATTGCTGTTCAGGTATGACGTGAAGGAAATATTGGCTGAGTTCTCCACTCAAAATTTTCTCTAATATTGGTCTTCAGCTAACTTGAAATTCCCACCATCAGAGATTCATTTTTTTGGGTTAAGAATTAAAAGAAAGTAACCATTTAACTTGAAATACTCATCTGCCTCTAAGATATGACAGCATGTCCCAAAGGCTTCAGACCAGGCTGAGAGGAGAGAAGGGCCTGGGAAAAAAGGATAAGAAAGTAGAGAATAAGACCCATTCTGTGCCAGTTTCTCAGGGGAATGGGAGAGAGAGAATGGCCCGGAACAAACTCACCCACGGCAATTCAGTGCCTAGTTATGACGTGTAAATAGTGCCTTTGTGTGTGTGTG
>NW_021906727.1:0-550 GCF_006229205.1 Suricata suricatta | reverse complement strand
GCCCGGAGAGGGTAGATGCAGTGGGCTTTGAAGGGTAAATTCTTTCTGCTGAGTAAGTGGGTAGGACTGTTGGGGGGGCGGGGCTACCTTTTATTTACTTTGTTAAGTGGATCAAAATGTCAGTGGTATAGCAAACTGGCCAGCGTTTTATCCTGAAGTATCTTTATAGACTTGTTGGCCACCTCTCAATCAGTACCTCCTTTCCTCCATTCAGGAATCATTTTTTAACTTCTTCCCATCACATCCTTGCCACGCGCGTGGGCAGAATTTCGTCTGATTCTCTCTTTTTTTTTCAAAAATATCTTTATCAAGCTTTTTGGGGGGGATTTTAATTTTCACCCTAGGAAACACGGTACATACTGGCAAATGATTGAATCATACATATATTCACATTCTATGAACCAAGAGTAACTGGGAGATAATCAGCTCTTGGATGTCCAAGAAATAATGTTTTCCTAGAACATCAGAGGTCACATGCTCTGTTGGGGCCCAGTAGGCCAAAAAACCTCCTGCATAGTGACCGTTGATGGCTAGGCCTCCGAGGCACAGG
>NW_021906726.1:0-550 GCF_006229205.1 Suricata suricatta | reverse complement strand
GGCTCTGTGCTGACAGCTAGCTCAGGGCCTGGAGCCTGCTTCCGGTTCTGTGTCTCCTTCTCTCTCTGCCCCTTCCCCTCTCATGCTCTATCTTTCTCTGAATCAAAAATTTAAAAAAACATTAAAAATTTAAAAAAAAATTAAAAACATTTAAAAAAAATTTTTTTTAAAAAGAAAATAGACTTTACTTTTTAGAGCAATTTCAGGTTCACAGCAAAATTGAGAGCAAGATACAGAGATTTCTCATATACCTCCTGCACCTGTGTATGACCAGCCTCTTCATTATCAATGTCCTCCCAACATTGGGGTATATTTGTTACAGCTGATAAGCCTACCCCGACACATCCTTGTCACTCAGAGTTCCTAGTTTACATCAGGGTTCACTCCTGGTGTTGAACATTCTAAGAGTCTGGACAGATGTGTAAGGATTAGCATCTACTGGTATACATTCAGCGTAGAGTCAGTGCCCTAAAATTCCCGTCTGCTCTCCCTACTCATCCCTTCACCACCCTGCCTAGCTTTTGGCAATCAATGATCTTTTCACTCTCTC
>NW_021906725.1:0-550 GCF_006229205.1 Suricata suricatta | reverse complement strand
GAACTAGAGCGGCCCGGGAGACACCTCCCTTGTCAGAGAACGCCCCCTCTCCTACCCAGAAGTGGCCGGTTGCACCTGATGAGGCCCGGAGCCCCTTGGTGGCAGCTGATTGGACAGTCTCGGATACCTGTCCCTGCCTGGACCAATCAGAATCTCTCTTCCGGTTATTTGGACTTGGAACTCGAGGCTCGGGTACAGAACTTTGCGGAGAGGAAGAGCCCCAGCCTGTCCAGTACCCGCCCCTTCAGGGATCGGCCTTTGCTACTTGCAAAGAAGAGAACCATGGGAAGGAACGCGAATCACGAGTGAGTTTCTGGGCTTCTTAACGCCGTGGTCCCTCCGGCAGAAGCGTGGGGAAGGCAGCGATCATGGGCTCGGCCCTCGGCATTCACTGAGTCCCTGCTACAGTTTGCACATCCCGCCAGGCCATCCCGCCTCCTGGGGGGCTGGAAGTACCTTGCAAGCATCGCCGGAGGGGCCGCTCCTGAGGCGGCCGCGGGCGCCCTCACATCGGCTCTCATCAGGGCTTCTCCTGAGCGCTGCTGAGTCT
>NW_021906724.1:0-550 GCF_006229205.1 Suricata suricatta | reverse complement strand
AGATCACTTTTGTTAAACGTCCTGTAATGTCGGCATCTGGTGTTTGTTGTCTCTTCGACAACCTTGTCTCCTTTCTCCAAAGCAGTCAAGTTTTCCCGTGACTGTGACGGTAGAGAGTGCTTCTTCCTCGGAAGCTGAAGAGGTCGGCGATTCTGCTGAAAGTGCTCAGGAGGAGCCTGAGAGGACCAGTGTAAAACAAGAAGCATTACAGGTACAAAGCTGTCACCTGAAAGATACGGACATTATTTTTCGAACCGGTGGTGGCCATCTGGCGGGAGCCTGATGACACCGTCTGTGGCTCAGCTCACCGGCGGGTTGTGTCTCCGCCTCCGCGGGTCCTTGGTGTAGAGCAGGGCGAGAGGGAGACGTTCGAATTCTGAGAAATGAAAATCAAAGCACGTCCTCAGTAATAGATATTTTCCTTCCCTCAGAACCATAGGCTGTAAGATGTAGAGAGAACCTTACTGATCATCAGATAACTCCAGGAAACATATCTCTGGATGAATGTGGCCTGCTGATTTGGTACATTTATTTCACAGATCAGGAGATC
>NW_021906723.1:0-550 GCF_006229205.1 Suricata suricatta | reverse complement strand
GGAGCCTGCTTCAGATTCTGTGTCTCCCTCTCTCTCTACCTCTCCCCTACTCATGCTCTGTCTCTCTCTGTCTCTCAGAAATAAATAAATACTATAAAAAAAAAAAAAAGGAAAAAGCACAGAGATATATTCAGGTGTCTGGTTGACCAGCTTGGTTCCAAGCACGTTGTCTTGGTCATCATTGTGTCTTCCTTCTGGCCGACTCTGTGTCCCCTCTCCCAGGCCATCAACACCTCCATCAAGAGTAAGATCCCCTGCGTGGTGGTGGAAGGCTCAGGGCAGATTGCGGACGTGATCGCGAGCCTGGTGGAGGTGGAGGACACGCTGACGTCATCCGTGGTCAAGGAGAAGCTGGTGCGCTTCCTGCCCTGCACGGTGTCCCGGCTGCCTGAGGAGGAGACCGAGAGTTGGATCAAATGGGTGAGCTGTAGGGGGACTTCTGGGGGCAGCAAAGAAGGCGGCCAAGTTCATGGGCAGGGAGGAAGCCTTATGCGCCCAACTCCACTAGAGCTGCGGGTACTTTATCTATTCTCAGTGACACGTAAGCCAT